>NC_045173.1:25139558-25439558 GCF_900700415.2 Clupea harengus | reverse complement strand
CTGTGCTGGAACCCTCAGACTCAGCAGCTGACCGAGGAGTGCGTGCTTCCCCGCGGAGTCTCTCACCACGGCAGCGTGACCCTGAGGAAGTCCTACACTCACATACGGAGGATAACAGCCGGCCTGTCCCCTACCTAACAGGGACCTATGCACTGGGCACCGTCCCCTACTTAACAGGGACTTAGACTGAGTTGATATGTCTTTTGTTCAGGTACCGAACAGTTTATACAGGTACTGTCCTTTTTGAAAATATGAATGCCTGGGTTGCGCAACAAAAACGTAAGCCTACATGACATTTTCTGAACTTACTGAATGGCATTACTGTCTCATTTGTTACAACTTAATATCCCATGAATTTGGAACATGCTTTACGATATTACATGACATTGAGTGTTTGATCTTTGTTATTCTACTACCAAATCTCATATGGTTTGTATCATCACGCTCACGAGTCCAGTCAGTGTTGGTTTTATTTTTTTTTATTTTATGAAAAGACATATGTACAAAGAATTCTTTCTGTTTGAATCCGTAAAAATATACTACATATGCACAAACATTCGTAAATCTAATCAATAAATGCGAGCAGCATATCCACTGTGCGCGTTCCGTCCCTGATTGGAGGTTCAACAATTCAGCTGTATTCCCTTCAGTTTGTGCGAAAAAAAAAGCAGTCAAGTATGGAAAGGCGTGGCCTCGCCCCGCCGAAGCCCGCCCAGCTCTGCGGTGGCTCAGCGGTGGCTCAGCGGCGGTGCCGGCTGTGACCGTGGCTGGAGTGGGATCGGCTCTGGTGTTTGCTCCGCTGGCCGTGCTCCCTGGAGCGAGAGCGTTCCCGCCGCTCTCTGTGGTGGCTCCTGCTGCCGCTGCTGCTGTGCTCGTGCTTGCGCTTCAGGTAGTCCCGATCGCGCTCCCGCTCGCGCCCTCTGTCCCGCGAAGTAGAGCGCGAGTGGCTCCGGGACCGCCGCCTTTTGATGGCGTGGCGACTGGCCTCGCTGCTTCGGTGCTCGGCTTTGAGGTGGGGCAGGAGCGGCGACCGGTGGCTCTTGTGTTGCCGAGGTGACGGACTGTGGCTGCTGTGAGAGCTGTAGGTCCCTGAACGACTGCGTCTGCTTGGAATTCTATTGAAGTAAAGAAAGGAGAGATTGCAGATATATGTAAAACAATCATGACATTGTTTCATGAAAATCTTACTCAAAATACCATATTCAACTGCTTTGACCTAGACCTCTGCAGAGATGAGCAGATTAGAAAGACAATGTAGATACAAGGAATAGTGTGGTAAGATGAGCTCCGTGATTTGGCATGAATGGTAGTACTTACTGTCGGTGAAGGGACCGGGAACGCGACCTGGACCGTGACCGGCTGTGGTTTTGACCATTTTGAAAGGTTTCCTTCGCATCCTTATTGAGACTGAAAAGTAAAGACGACAATAGTCTGAGAAATGATTTCTTGACCAAAAGACAGATCCTTCACACAGTCCCATGCCCACACGCAACCTTTTAAAAGTACATCTTAAAAGCCTATTACCCATTTGGAGGATTTTTGGAGATTGGCTGCCTCTCCTCGGACTCCTTTTGTGGTTTGATGGGTGGAGACTTCTCTACTTTCACTTCCCTGGGTGAACCTGCATCAATTATGTACACAGCTTTGCTTAAAACCTGTTCAAAAGAAGCCGAAAGATAAGGATAAAATGAGGAAAGACGGGGAAAACTCACAAGGTTTGGAGGCAGGGGAAAACCCCCCGGCGCCTGTCAGAGCAGGGGTGCCACTGGGGTTCAGCCCCTTGGCCTTTTGTTTGGCCTCGTCCATGAGCAGCTTCTTCTTCTCCACCTCCTTCTCCAACTGATCGTAGTTTGGCTGTTAAATGTGAGGAAACAAAAGGGTGTGGGGATCCTTTAGTGCCCCTTTCTGGAGACCATGACCAAATTGTTTAGATCATTTCCCCATCTATCTCCCTAGTGCTTAAAAATAACCCAATAATGTATATGGGGTGTTTTATTCTGCTTATGCATTGGAATGTACCGCAGGCTTTACGTTACCTTCTTCCTGGAATAGAGCTTTAAGGTGCTGATGCAGATCTCTTTGAGGTCCTCCTCAGTACCCCCAAACAGAAGGAACCAGTGTGGTTTAGTGGGGAGGGGGATCTGTGAAACGGTAAGAGACACATTGACAGGAAGTGTGTAAATCTGAACTAGCACGCAAGGAAGAAATGAATCCTAAAGGAAATTGCGTCAAAGTGATTGACAAAAAAAAAAATAATGCTATAGAACAGACACCAAAAGCCCCAAAACACACACATGGTATTTAAGCCACAGAGTATATGAACAAACCTGTAGAGCTCGGGCTGCGAGGTAGATGCAGGCACAGGCAATGGTCTCTGCTTCAAATCTGACAAACACGTTCGTCCGAAGGGCATCATTCATGTAATTCCTGGGGGGAAAGGGACACACATACAGACCTACTTTGCAACACCTGCCACACTGACCTGCATATACCTCATCAGTCACTTCATTTTGGAGCCTCAAACTTTGTCCTTTATCTCTCAATAAAGATGTAGCCAGGATGGTGAAGTTCGAGAGAATTGCCCATGACCTACTGTAGTCCTAAAATCAGGACGGACATTCTAATGGTTTTAAACAGGGAACTATATTGGCAGTGTGACAACTTTTGCACTGTTCTTACCTGGAGGAACAAATTCAGTATATTGAAAGGGAGCCAATTGATCAAAACAAGTGAGCATCAGGTCAGCTGACTAACCAATATCTGTGAGTAAGTGCTCTTCACTTCAGTGATGGGGACACACTCACATTCTTTGGCAGGAATCATTATGACAAAAATAAATTCACTTAAGCAATATGTACACCATGGATAAATGACGTACCGTAAATGGCCTAATACTCATTTTGGGCATTGAACAAAAAATGACTATCAAAGGCACCCCCAAAAAAAAGCAAATCCTTGACACCCCCAGGCACATAGGCTGATGTTGCCTGGTAGCAAAGGCCCCCCCATTCAGAGAATCTCCGCTGAGAGCTCTCACTGGATTGGCCGTCTCGAAAAGGCCAGCCAATATGGAGGGGGGAATTCCTGTGGTCGTGCTGCAGGAGGAGTTCTGAAGTTTTCTCTGACACTTACCACCGTGGGCTACCCTTTAATCAAAGAGTAGAGAAAGGACAAAGTTAAAGAGAGCTCTCCGTTTACAGGGATCTATTTGTATAGAGTAATATGCAAACTCATAACCAAGGAACAAAGGCGTCAAAGCATTCATGAAGTCAGTACGGTGAGTTCATACTCGTTTGGAAAATCAATATGAGAGAGAGCGGCCAGAGCACAAACCCCTAGCTTACCTGCTTAAGTAAGTAATTCCATGTACGGTCTGTGCCAACCAACCAACCAAGTAACATGTGATACATGCTTTACAGTGTAGTGTTTCCACTAGATCCCGATGTCTTTAAGCTTGGCTCACTACACAGCAGTGCTGCTCAATCGCTCTTCCAGCTCGATCACCAACCCATCACTTATTTGGGTTGCTGAGTTTTAAGTGAGAGTGTGCTGTGAAAGTTTGATCTTGGGGTGCCATGAGAGTTTTACAAAGCCTGTTTCCTTCCAAGCTGTGCTTCCAGAGTCAAAGATAAGCAGCCCTGTGTGGCCCCTTCAATAGTAAATATATAGCTTGGTTGGCTTAGGGAGCCGATTTTATTTGGCCTGATCATCAACTGCACTTTCACAAGTCAACCTGTCATATCCACCGCCAAGCGGTCGGTCAGGTGGATAGACACAGGACCGACTAGTGGAAACACAGCAAATGGGTGCACATTTTCCACTGTCAAACTGTCTGTGACGGAGAAAAATAATTCCACACCATGTCCATAGTAAACAGGTCAACAATATAAAACGGCACGTGATTCCAGAGAACACTGTTCTTACCATGCAGTCTGGACAAGCATCTGGTTCTTCTCACACTCAAGGACTTGGAGATACATGACGATGATCTGAGAAAAACAAGAGAAATTGATGACCGTGGGTAGAGATAATAGCGGAGTGTAAGAATGCACAGAAAATGGCCGGTCGAACTCACCTTGTGTGGATGTTTGACGTGAACACAGAATCCCAGTTCCTTGAGAATGCGGCGCTCTGCTTTGATTACTTGGTTTTTGGTGTTGATGTAGTTCTGGTCAAGAACCAAGGGTGTGAATGACCTGACAATAAAAGAATGACATAGTTCAGTACATCTCACAGTGAAGCTCATCAAATACATACTGTATTCAGTGCAACTCCACTCACCGTTTCCTATCCCGGCTTGGTTTCAAATGATGAAACACATTGATCACGTCCCTCACTCGTCTGGGAGACTCCTCAATTTTCGAGGCCAAATTTATACAGGACATTGCAACAATCTGGAAGACAAGAACAAAAAGTCTTGCAAATTACCCAGTTAAAAATAACAACCGGCTTTCTAAAGGCTTCACACACTCCAAATCGGAGACGTCAATAACAGGTTAGCTAGGTATGGAGGGTAGTCAGTGATTCTGCGACCCAAATCTCTATCGGATTATACAGTGTAACGTTAAACCCCTCTGACGTACCTCGAAACTGTGCTTGATGAACGATTTCGAATAGAAGAAACGATGGAACAGCACTTGTGCGGTAGCCATGGCCACCTGATAAAGAGAACAAACAAGTTAAAACACAAACTCAAACCCGGTAGCTCGGTGTGTAATTTCGTTGCGGCCTGTTTTGTTTAACGAGCCAATGACTCATAGTGCGTCATGCTGACGTTGTATGGCTAGCTATGGTTAGCCGGTAGACAAAGACCGCCGTTTCAACCAAACCTAGCATTAGCTAACGTTAGCTAACTGATTACATAGCTAAAAATACAAAACAAATCGAATTACCAAAACGTCTACATTACTCGAAATATCACAGTTATAAGTATTAACAAGTCCATATCAAACCTGTGGTAGACGCAAAAGAATCCCAGCTGACTGAATCAACTCGCAACCCAAGATCCGAAGGTCCGTCTCGGTCTCGAGGTCGAGGCCATCGAGCATGGAGGGTGTGGAAGAAAGCCTTTCCTCTGGTACTATTGAGTTATCAATCGCAAGATATACCTCGGAGTAATGTTTATCGCCAATTAAAATACCCTCACTAAGGGAGAGGGATGGTGTGTTCAAATGAGGAGATGCTATAATGCTACTCAAAGACATCTTTAAACTCTCACTTCGGTACAGAATGTTACAGTGGCAAATCCAGTAGCGGAAATAAACTTCGGAACGTACAGCGTCATAAACGGAAATGATGTCATAATATCCGGTGAAAAAGTTTACGCGAGATTATAGGTGGTTTGAGATGGTTTTAACCAGTTTATCGATATACCTAAGAGTTAATCTTTGTTTGCTGTTGCTTTTTTCATTTTGCCCAAATAAAACAGAAAAGAAAGAGATATAAAATGGGTTGTCTCCTTTAAGTGCAGAGGGCAGAACATATGTGAGCAGACTTTCATGTCTTTCTTCATTCAGAAGGCCGGTCATGAATTTGCAATTTATGGACATAAAATTATTTTATGACTGCAATTAATATCAGGCCTAATGCACCATACTAGAGAACATGCATGGTGTCTAACTGTTTGCAAGAAAGACACCTGTATCTGTGCAGAAAATTCAAAGGATAAAAATGTTTTATAGAAGCAAATATACACACTTCTTTGTGTGACGATATGACATGTAAGCCCCAAATTCCGGCCCCTGAATTTCAGTGATCCATTAAGTATGAAATGGCATACTTTTTTAGGTTCTTCTATAGGACCAATTTTATTTTAAAACCATATTGTATTTTCAAGTAAGATATTCTGGTTAGGATAATACCTAGGGGACAGAGGTATTTAAAACATGGGCACATTTTTTTTACCAATGTTTACTTTGACATAGTTGTGAGATACCAATAGGTGCCATGGAGCCTGGAGGGAAGTGAGAAGCTGTAGACAGTGCTAAAGCTCCTGTGACAAAGCTCAGTTTAGTTATTTATGACACAGGTCCAGTAACACACTGATATCTAGTTTTTACTTTAATTTTCTAAGAATGAATTGTCTTCTGCTTTGCCAGTTCATCAACTTTGGCTTGCATTGCCACACTATTAAAGCAGTAACCCTGACAGGCTAAACCCTGCCTCGCATCTATACATCATGATCTTGGACACTTTACTCAGGTCATTCATTGCTACCTCTGGCAGGGATTATGAGATTTGCTAATTTATTCCAGACTTTTCCCCTGCCTACGCGGAACACAAAAGGTCTTCACAAAGAGCCCTTACCTTCTACCCCCTTCAGGGGTTAGGCCTCTGTCAACGTGAGCATTTGTATAGAGATGTACATGTGCTTTGTATTTGAGGGTAAAACAAAGTTCAAGTTGTTTCTCTTTGTAGATGTTTTCAAGACTTTGAAGACATACAGGAAATATGTATAATGTTGCTCAGTAATTCAGCTAGCTGTAGCAAGGGTATATTTGGCTTCTCTGGCAAAGAAAAAAAACAATCATGAAAGTCAACAAGTTCCACCACCACATAACCCGATGCACAAATAGTGCTAGGGAAGGACAGTGAATTGCTTGTTCAGCATAGCTCTCTGGGAAACCATGTAATCAAAATGTAATTTCTACTGAGACATTTGTTGCGTGGGGGCTGTTTTAGGCCAGTGGAACATCAGCTATCATCCATAGACTTTGTGCAGATGTGGCCCCTGAGATAACCCTAGCATGTGGCCTTCCACAGATAGACAGCAGATATGTATCAGCTAATTAGCTGTGTCTAATACAACAATGCACACAATCTCTCAACTGGAGAAATGTTTACGAGTCTGCTGTGATCAGGATATATTTCCCTGCTCTGCTCTCCCAGGCTACTTGAACAAAATATACACCTTTCACAAAAAGAGCACAGCTGTATTTTCCTTCACGTTGTAATGTTTTCCCAGGGCCCTGTGGCAACGAGGCGCTGCAGGAACAGACCCACAGCACTGCAGAGACTGGAGACAGCTGATAGTAAACACAGGGCTGCTGTTTGGCTCTCCCTGACCCCCTCACCGCTCACTTCGGTCCTTTACGTCTCAATGTGTAAGGCCTGAGGTCATTTTTTCCCATTCTACAATGTGGCGTCAGTGTAAGGATGCCGGGGTGTGCGCTGGGACTATTACATGGGTGGGGACAGAAGTGGAGTGTTAATAGAAAAATCCATGCCATAGTGCCCTCACTCAAACACGCAGCCTACACGCAGAGAACCACACGCAGCCACACTCGCAAAACAGCTACACATGCTACAAATGCACACAGTCTCAGGGAGTGACTTAGGGCAGAAGGTATGGGGAGACTGCCCCCGCTCTCAGCATAGATGATTTGTGAGGCATTAAGCTTTGGCTACACCCAGCCTCATTACTTCTCAGCAGGTAATAATAGCTCAAGACTAATAACCTGTCACCTACCTCTTCACCTCCCTGAGTCATTTTAACTTTTCAGTCATACATATCTGCCTCAGAGCCTGTTGTGGTTTTACCAATAAAGGGCAATGAAATTCCCAAACCTTAGTGGGAACCAGCTTGTATTTTCAAAACATATTTTCTTACAGTTTCACATCCCCCGCAAGTTCTCCATGGTGCTGAGGCCATTTGTAGCACATCAGCTCTGGTGTTGCCCCATTCATGCTGTGTGCAATCCCCCCGTCAGCCCCCAGAAGGCTAAAAAGTCTCAATATTTCCATCTCCAGATGTTTTCAATTTCCCCCTGACTTAGAGGGGAGCTCTGTTCTGAATAAACTGTAGAAGACTATGATCAGCACAAAAGAATTGTAGCTGTAATCAGCTTTACGCTATAATAAAGTGCGCTGTGTATACTGTGAATACCCACCATATCTTTTATTGTAATTCAGAATCAGTGTCTATGATATTTTAGTTTTCCATGACAACGGACTGTTCCATTGACAGTGGTTGTTTGTTTCAGGCAGGCAGAATGAGGTGTTGAATCTAGATTACATTAGCTACAACAAGTCTACTATGGGTGAGAGCCAGGGCTTAGTCCTCCTCAAGCCTTCACAACCTACGGTGACATTTTCACAGAGCAGTGAAACCAATAATAGTGTGTGTTGACCTGTTCTTGAAAATGATAATGCTCCTTCAGCAGGCCCCACAAACAATAATAAGGTTCAGTTTATACCCTCAGTTGGTATTATGTTCAACACAGACTTACAACATTGTAGCAAATTCTCTGTGTAATTTTTACAATTTGACACACCACCCATCCATGTAAGATCAGTTGTATTATCATTTTACCTTTGTATTGGGCAAGGAGAGGGATTAAATTACTTGTCATGGGTACATCATTTTAGATTCATTTTTTATCTAATAATTTTGTTAATTTCAGCTCATTTTTGCACGGATGCCAAGATAAAAACACTTCCGTCAGAAGCAACTGGTTTGAAACACAATAAATCGTGACAGTGCTGAAACATTCAACTCTCATTGAACTGACACATTGCCTGAAATGCTGGTGTGGGATTAAGGTTTTTTTTTTTTTTTTTTACTATTAAATAAATAATGCTTAGAAGTCCTAACCATACAGTAGAGTTTGTGTGGCGTCACATTGTTTGGCCGAGAGGAATATACCAGGATTAAGCATAACTTTGTCTGTCCTCTGATTACTGCGGCTTGTAACTCATGGGGTTCCAAATTGGAATTATAATATCATGGATGAGTTACTTGAATAAAGCTGGCACTGGAGGTTCCGGCTGCAGTGTCAACATTAGAAAATCTGCCAGTCACTGGGTGCGATGAGGGCCAGAGATGAAAGGGGAAATGGCACAACAGAATCATGAAAGACATCTGCTTCATGGATGAGCTTCGGAACTGCATCTGAGTGCTGAATGCATACCAGGGTGAAACATGTTGAATTATTGAAGAGACGCGTGTATTTGGGAATTAACGCTTTTTTTGTGTGACTCCAAACAAGCCATGCTTTTCAACTTAGTTGGCTAGACACAGAATAAAACATTTGATAATGTAGTCTGTGCCTCCAGCAAAACAAAACAGTCCGCAGTAGCTGATACACAGTGGCTTTCTGGATTATTCATGATTGATTTAATGCAGAAGTCATAACGTAATAAGCAACTACATTTTTAATAATATAAACAAATAAACATTGAAACATATTGCGGTGGAAGTCGTTTCCTCTGCCAGACAGACCACTCTGTGCATAGTGATTGGCCTGCTAGCTGACATATACCCTATTGACATTGAGCATATGATCCAATTAGGATGTTTTTAGTATATTTAGCTGCATTTATATAGCTATATTTCTCAAACATTGGATGGTACATGGTTTCTAGATGGTTCCAGGGTACTCTGTGTACCTAATTCTATTCAGAAAGTGTGCTTCCTTATAATTGTCGAGTAATACAGCATGCATGCACTACCATTGCTGTTGATCATTCCAAACACAAAGAGGCACAGAGGGAGCAAAGGGGTGGATTAGTTGTGTCCATATGTATGTACATATGATTCACAACATGAAGGGAAGGGAACATCAGTCACCAAGTCCTCCTGTTTAAGTGGTTCTTTCTAACCTTACAGCCTCTCTGAAGGGGCACACACCCCAGACAGGGCGATGTGCCTCAGGTTACTGTGGGAGGATTTAACAAGTGGATGCCATCTCAACCATAAATTACTTTTGGTTGGCTTTTCAGTTGTATTCATTATTGGCAGTGGGTGTGGACACAGCACAGTTTATTCTGGTATTCCTGACAACTGGAATCTGATTTAAAGGGAAGGGGCATGGCCTTCTCTGCCAGGGCAGAAAAGAGTTTTTCAGTTTATTACACTATGATTTCTAAGTGTTTAGGCTGGGAATTGGGTATATGGGTATACATTTCCTACATACATACTTCATAACAATGCTTGTAACTAGAGGGGAAAAGAGATCACCTTTTCAAATGTATTCACGTGCAAGTGCTTCATTCTTGTTCTGAGTGTTAATATGTACTATATGATATATTTTGAGTTAGGTTCTAATTTGCCCTGATGGAAACCGGTCCACATCATTTGACAAGATCCAACAACCTCTACTATATCATTGGGGCATCCTGGAAACATGTGCAAAGCCCATTCTGTTCTCAGTCAACCCTTAATCCTCTGGGATAACTTTTGCCAGACTTCCCTTCGCAAAGGAAACTCCCCCTGCCTCCTTACATGCTCCGTCTACCCCACGCCCACCTCGAACACGTCTCACCCAACCACCAGGATCTCACATAGACTGCCTCATGCTGCAAGTCCCCTTGCCCCATGAGCCGGGTTTAAAAGAGAGTGCCAGCCTCGTGTTGGCTCAGTCAGCTTGCTGGCCAGTGCATAATTCACATCAGGGGACTTTGGCTCACCGTCTGCTCAGTGATAACAAAGGGAGAGGCAGGGGGGAGCAGGCAGTAGAGCCTGCTGTACCGACTCCTCTTGCGCACATAAGGCTGTTCTGATATGATGAGAAGGATGTGTCTGTCATGGGGATTAGTGGCGGTTTGCATCTCTTCCACGCTGTGTGGCATGGGGCTCGGGTATGGAGAGGACATTGATGTGAACTATGCAGACTCATATTACAATGAAATTTCAGAGGATGACCCCTCAGAAGGTAAGGCTAGAAAGATATTATTTTGTTTTTGAATGAACATGTACTTATAACATGACTTTGTGAAATGTGGATGTCTTCACTAGATTTGAATGCAAACAACTGGATTTTTATGAGTTCATAAAACAAGCTACCCCCAACTTCAACTAGTCATTATGGTACAACTTCACCTTCATAGCCCATTTTACATTCAGCTTCCGCTACATAAAATGAATGCAATGCATTTTAATACCAACAAAGCAGTAACTAGCAGTAACTTTTAATTCAGAAGTTTATGTCTGTTCATTTTGAATAATGTTAGATATGTACACCTTAATGTGAAGCACTACCGAGCACTATCACAAAAATACTTTATCGTCCATATTAGTTGCCATGTGTGCTGTGCAATTAAATCAGAACAGTGCACAAACACCCTGTGTTCATGGATGTGTGTTGTTTTGTGTATACAAAAATACCACTCCACAAAGTCATATTTAAGCCAGCTATGTCTCTGCCAGCTAGCTTTTGAAGGCTCCCCTCTCCTTCCTCCTGCAGCGGTGACCCCCACAGCAGCTCCCTGTGCTGCCAGGGACCTGAGCAGGTGGGACAAGCTCTTCATCATGCTGGAGGACTCCCACATGAGGCAGAACATGCTCATGCAGCATGTGGATGACATGGTCAGAGTGGAGCTTCAGTACCTGAGGGACGAGATGAGGCGCCTGTCCACTGACAACAGAAGAGCCTGCGCCACAGCGCTGGAGGGCACGTGCGCGGGGCTGGGCGAGCAGATGAGCCGAGGCTTCCAGCACACCCAGCGTCAGCTCAGGGAGGCTGAGGAGAAGTGCCAGACACAGCACAACGCAACACGCCACCTGCTACAGGACACCCAAAAGGCCCAGGCTGCCCGCCTGGCCAAGCTGGAGAGTGGGTATGGGCACGGGGCTTCTCTGGGGCAGGCGCCCATGAAGACCCGGCCAACACATCCCAAAGAGCAGGATGCAACCTCTGCAGGTGGAACCAAGATGGAGAGGACTCTTCTGGCAGTAGCGTCAGACCTCCAGAGAGTCCAGGCACAGTTAGCTGTCTTCCAAAGGTCATCTGCCTCTCGTTACATACCATCAGGTAGGTGCAAAATGAAAGAAGAATTTCATACTACTTATTACAGAAGTGACCATAGAAACTGCAGCTGTCTGAAATTGTAGCTCCCATCACTTGTTGGTGGTTGGTGATGTTTCATTTAAGTGTAAAACATTTTTTTTTGTCTTTTATTTTGTCCGGGTGTCTCTTAGGCTGTGAGATGGCCCTGTTCTTTCCCATGCGCTCTCGACATGCCTTTGCCACTGTGAAGCCCGACAGGCCGATGTCCTTGAGGTCCTTCACCGTGTGTCTCTGGGCTAAAGTGACAGAGTCCCTCAACAAGACAGTGCTATTCTCCTATGGCACCCAACAGAACCCTCAAGAGCTCCAGCTTCTCCTGACGTGGCGATCAGTGCACTTCACCGTCGGTGGGGAGTCTCGGCTGGTGGGGGCACAGAGTGTGGCAGACGCAGGGCAGTGGAGGCACTATTGCGGCACATGGAGCTCCAACCAGGGTCTGGCTTCCCTGTGGGTCGATGGGCAGCAGGTTGCCCATTCCCCTGGGGTGGCCGAGGGGCACGTCCTGGCAGCAGATGGCACAGTGCTGTTGGGGCAGGAGCGGGGAGGTCCTGGGCTGGAGCGAGATGTTGACCCAATGCTAGCCTTCACAGGCAAGATGTCGGGGGTGAATGTGTGGGACCATGTCCTGGCTGCGGAGAGGATCTCACAGAGTGCAAGGCCAGAGGGGTCATGTGATGATCGTGGAAATGTGATTGGCTGGGGTGTTTCAGAGGTGACACCATACAGCAGTGTTCAATACATCAACTGACTGACTTTCCACAGGGATGAAAACTTTGGAAGAGAGATTTCCTACAAGGGGCTTTAATGATACACTAGAAAAGAGAAAGAAAAGGTTAAGATTGAAATGGACAGAATTCTTGATAATTCAAGTTAAATGTGTGTACACATCTGAAAGGGAGAGAATACTTTTTAGTATTTCTTTACCCTTTTAAAATTCCTTTATCACCCAGACAATTCACCCATAGCAATGTTTTTTTATCAGAAATGGATGAATGGGGAAGCTAAGTATTTTAGTTGGATTGTGTACATTGTGGGTTCAGGTGCACTTGCCAAGTTATTACCTCCTTAATAAACTCAGCAACTTCTTTTGCGATAAAACATTCTTCTTCAGCAGCTTTTCAAGGTAACTCCAAATGCTTGCTTAAGATGTATACAGTTATTTCAACCTTGACAAGAACTGGATTTCTCACTCAGCTCTAAGGATGCTTTGTGGTCTTTATACAGAATGGAACGCTATTCAATCCAGTGTCCATTTAAAAAGCCTTAGATTTGAAATGCTGAAATGCAAATGAACATAAAGGCCGGTTTTATGTGCTTTTTATGTGCACAGTAAGGCTTCCTTGATGTTAGTTTTAGTGTACTATGAACATAACTATGTACCTGTAAATAGTTCTCTTGAACAAATAAAGACCAGTAAAACACAACATGGCTTTGAAATGTCATTTCCAATAAGCTAATGAAAGTGTATGTATTTTTCCATCTCTTACATTTTAATGATAGAAGGTGGAGTCTGGTCTTGGAGACGTACCTCGCAATTAATACTGTTTACATTGTTGTTAATCAAAAACAGAGACTCTTTTTCTCTCTCTCTGCTGTTTGTGTGCCATTTGTAATGGCTGCCCTGCCCATTACAGAACCGTTGTTTGCCATACTGTGAATTCTGTTGTCAGTTGGCGAAGTCTGACCACAAGGCCAGTGAATAGAAAGCCGTTGCCAGTCGTCTGCCCAGCCCATATTTGCGGCACTCTTAAAATTACACCCACGTGCGTAAAATGAAACATTTATTGCGATGAAGACAGTTTTCCAGTTGTGAGAAAGGCGGAGACAGGGGCATTGCCAATGACCCTCTGCCTATAAAAGTATTAACACAGTGCCCAGTAATGAATAATCATCAGACAATTTCCTTGTGAAGAGAATTAGAAAGCAATTCTTGCTTAGATCTAAGTCCGATCCAATGCATCAATACACTCATCCCCAACCAGCACATTGCCTCTGAATACGTCCAAACAGCAAGGATGTTGGCCTAGTATTGTGATGATGTGTTTTGTGACTGAACGATTGCATGGCTTATGAGGTTACAAAGGACAAACAGTTAGGTGAGACACTTCACATTTCGATGGTTGTGGTGCCCCTTAGAGGAAGTCATTCATATGACTATCTATACAACCAGGCCTAGGCCACTGTGCTGTAATATAGGTTGAGTTGTATTAGCTTACTTAATAATACATAGTCAAAAACACAAGTCATCTGCCTGAGCCATACATATAGTATACATAATGCCAAAGAGATATTTAATACAGCAAGTCTTAATTTAAAGTGATGAAGAAAAAAAACAACTGAACTAATGCATGATATAAATGTAACAGTATTCCAAGCATTAACCTAATAGGATCAGGCATGCTGCAAAAATGATGCATATGCGTTGTATTTACAACTCAAAAGTTTGTATGTTTCATACTAAGGGTCTTTGTTTAAGTCATGTCATGAAATCATAGCAAAGGCTTTTTGTTGTGTAAATTAAAGTACAAGGCTGAGCTACTGCTTCATTGCGGGAGGAGGGACTTCCTGGAGACGAACCTTTCCAGTCCATGGAACTTCTTCACAGTCCTGTGACACGTAGCCTATTAGAAATTTTGAACAGTGGAATTGTGTGCTTCTTTTCCCTGGCCCCAAACTAACCAAGAGATTGCGAAGGGATGGACATTGTTTTTACCATCGTCTCTTATTCTGCAATATGAAGAGAAGAACGTAAGACAAAGTTGACGCAATACTAAGCCAGTGATAGACTTGCGCCATTTTTGCACAAACTTGCGCAAACTATGCATTCACTATAGTTTTAAAAAAAGAAAACAGATGAACAGAAAGACAACGCTCTCCTTAGCGTGTCTGACTTCGACGACCCAAACGAGACAGAAGACAGTCCAGTGAGAATGGGGAAAGGAGTATGTTCCAGGAGACAGAGGAAAATATTTCAGTCTTTTTTACTTATTACTGTCATCTGTGGAAGTATGTATGCATTCATGATATCATACGAGATGCACAAGCAGCTAAAAAAGACGGAGGCGATGGCTCAGAAGTATCAGCAACACCAGGAATCACTGTCCGCTCAGCTTCAAGGTAAAACTAAACAATAGTATAGCCTACATTGTGCGCCGAAACCACTACGTCACACCCAAGTGATGGAACAGACAAGTTGTTCGTGTCACATGTTGTTACTGGTTGAAGTTGCATATGCCTTTTTTCGACACAAAGAATGTGAGGCATCGTTGCATATTCCATCAATACTTCAAAGGGGTAGTGAATTTCGTTTTGACATCACGGAAATACATCGAAGATAAAGAGGAAACAACGATAGAATTAGTCAGTGTTCTGCAAAAGTTCGTTTTTTCGTATTTCATGGCGTAGGTGGTTTTCCAAATGATGAAAATGGTTTCAGTGGCTTATGGATAAAACAGCTATGTTATCCACACCAGCAGTGGTCACAGCATCTGAGATATCACCATATTGTGGTATTTCTGCTGTTTGTGTCGTGTACATATTGACACACATGGTCTCTCTCTCTCTCTCTCTTTCTCTCTCTCATGCACCACTATGCTTATGCACACTTTAAAGTATAACATGCACATGTTATAATAACATGCAAACATATAAAACAGTGTTGTTTATTGCCATTCGTTTGGTGCAATTGCTTTGTGTTTTTAGTTGCAGGTGTGCTAATTAAACTACGGTCAATTTGTAATTATATCTAAGTATTCCAAGCTGTCCCTTATTTAAAGTGTCTCTGTTCCTGTGTTCTGCCAGTGGTCTATGAGCACAGGTCCAGACTGGAGAAATCACTGCAGAAGGAGAGAATGGAACACAAGAAGGCCAAAGATGGTACGGGCCAAACCTCCGATCACAACACAGACTCCCCTGTCATGGACTAATGCTATGTTTAGTACCTTTTTTTATAACGTACCTCTTCTGTAGATCTGCATCACACGTGTGTGCATTGCTGTTTGGTTATTTCCTAACAATGTACTGCCCTTTGTTTCTTGATTTTTAATCATCACAGATCACCTTGTATATAAACTTGAGTCCGAACACTTACTGAACAAGGAAAAGGTTTGTAAAATATGTTATAAATGGCTTAGTCTGTCATGTGTTGTTTATTGTGGCTTGTGTGGGGTGCTGTAACTTCAGTGTGTGTGTGTGTGTGTGTGTGTGTGTGTGTGTGGGCGGGGGGGGGGGGGCGGGGGGGGGTGTATGTATGGATTTGGTGGCGTTTGTTGTAAAGAACTGAATGATGTTTATTTTTCTATTCCTTTCTATAACTAAATAGCAGGAGTCAACCAATCGCTTCAATGCATTGCAGGCACAACATCAGATGCTAAAGGTATTTGACCCGCTCTGCAGGTCATCCAGTGCATCCAATTTATATCTGCAGAGTCCAGCCCATGCATTAACCATGTCATCTCACATGTATGTTAGAGCCAACATGAAGACTTGAAGAAACAGTATTATGAGATGCAGGAGCAACACCAGAACCAAGGGGAAAACCACGAGCGAGTCTTGGACGAACACCGAGAGCAGATTGACCATCTCCAAAGGACCAAAGAGGTGGAGATCTCCAGACTCAAAGGTAACACACACTAGCATTCTACTCTCTGAGTCTTGTCTATCTATTCAGAGATGTTAACTGAATGACAGTATTGTAATGACAGTATTTTAAACTCAATGTCTCACCTAGTATTATGATGAATTATGGTAATCATATACTAATGGTTCCTCATGGAGCATTCTGATTATGAATAATGATTAATGATTATTGTGTTTATTAATGTTATGACTGAATTAGAAACCATTATAATTATACTTCAAATGAATTATGAGTACAAAGGTCATGTCGTCATGTCAGGTCAGTTATGGTGGCGTTACCCAATTGGGTGAACAGCAGAAGTGAGAGTTCACGCAGGGGACACGCTGACACGGGGGATTAGTGGGCTTCTGGTTGGATGCCTTTGATTGAATTGTTTGCACTGAATTTTGTGCATCACTCATTGGCTTTTCTGCGGGTGCTTCTATTCAGTTGATACCACCCTGGATACTGGAAGTTGGACCCTCTACAACCGCAGTACTGTGAAGTGTTGTCATAGGCTAGTCAGATGTTTGCTGGTATTATGAGCTAACATAACATTACACTTGCTACAGTGTAATGTTTGCCCAACTTCACCGGTTTGTCGGCTTAGTGCCAAGTACAAAGAAACATTGTGTGTCTGCCAAGATTCATATATATATATATATACATTATGTGATTATTTTCTTGAATTGTATTCCCAGACGGTCATGTCTATATAGGGAGGAGACAGTGTTTGTACAGTTTTGTCAATATTGGCTTTGGATGGATTTAGGAAGATGCGTGACAAATCCTTCAAAATCCTGTAAAAGCATGCGGAATGAATGCAAAGGGGGTCGTCACATCAACATATCATTCCTTGCTTTTTATTTGTATTGTGCCGTAAGTCATTTGATGGTCATAAAAAGAGTTCCATTGTGTTAGTCCATGCACTCAATCTGATGCGTTGTGTCTTGCGCTGCATTTGTTTCAGAGAATGTCTATAACCTAAAGGAGGAGAACCGTCAGCTGAGGAAAGCACATCAAGACATCCGCACTCAGCTGCTGGACGTGCGGGTCAGCAGACACTTATGGAGGGCAGCCCCTTGCTGCAAATGTTAAATAGTCAGCCTTTAATTTGAAAGCCAACCGCTGTCTTCGTAACTTTAGTCAAACGTATTTACAAAGCATGTTTTAGAAAGAACAGAACCTGGACAAAGTGTTTGTTTAATCCAGTGAAACACTGAATCATAAATTACATCTTCAATTCTATAGTGAACAGTGTAACAAAGTAGAAGACATGAAGACTAATTATATACATGAGGACACACCTTCCAGGTCATTATTATGTATATGTTTCTTCTTGCAATGCAGCAACAACACAAGGACTTAAGGACTTCAAATGATCAACTTCAACTAACTGTAGAAGATCACAGGAGTGCTCTTGCTGTCGCAGAGGTGATGGGGTACCCTTGACAGAACTGAGATATGATGAGGCATGTTTGTACGATTGAGGAATGAGAGCTGCTTTATTGATTCTGTCTGTTACAGCATGTCTTCTTCAAACAACATAACACTGAATACAGTTCTGCATCCACGCTGAACTGTAGAGAATGTTTTTTTTGTTGCATAGACCTTAAAATATGGAATGCTAAGCTGATAAGTTTGTCTCCTTACTAAACCAGAGTCATGTTTGTGAAGTGCAGAAAGTCATACACCAGGTACCTCTCTAATCAAGGTTACCGCCTCCTAATTCTTCCTCTGCAGCTTTGTGTATTCCTTTGTCATTTATTAGAAGCGAAGATTTTGAAGAGACAGATCTGAGATGGGGCTCAGTGGGTACAGTAGGAAACCCATGGCTTGGTAGGTTTTCAAATCAAGACCACCTAATAGCATTCAATACCATTGTGCATCGAGAGATAGTCTCTTCCCTTCCCCTGCGTAGACTGGGTGGCTCTGCCATGATCTTTTTTTGTAACGTGCTAGGAGTGCATGTGATTGCTGACCAATAACCACCAGTGGCACAAATGACACAGCAGTTGGACTGAACTGAAATGGCTGATTGCATGCTGTTCAGAACAAAGTATACCCACAGCCCTATGCCACAAGTCACACGTGTGGTGCACAGCACAGCAGCAACAAGCTATGGCTGCCCTTGATGTTGTTTTGTTTGTTTTTCATTACATCTAATGCCCCACCAACATACATTATTGTTTTGGTCAGCTTCTAAACAAAATGTTATTAGTGTAATTAAAGTGTGATCAAAGTTTGAACTGAAGTGAGACATAGGAAGCAAGACATATAATTTCCGATTTCTAAGATATAAATGACTCAGTTTGATATCCAGTCAAAGTCCAGGTGTCTGTTCTCATATTCCAGAGCAGCAAACATGGAGAGCACTGTTCCATCGGCTCATTACTAAGAAATCAGGACATGATTGTTAATCTGCATGTGTGTGACTGTCTGTGTCAAATCAGCCTCATCAGCAGCCTCAGGGGTTTTGCATGTTGTTTCTTTGGTGACTCGGGTGTTGAAAATTCACGCTGCTTTCTGAACACAGCTCCACGTGCAGGAGCTGCATCGTCTCAAAGGGCAGACTCTCAGCGCTACCCAGGCCGTGCCTCACAGCCCCAGAGAAGGTCCTCCTCACGTGCAGAGCCTTGGCCTGGGAGCCCCAGAGACCAAACCCAGCCCTCACACACAGCCAGGGCACACCACCACACAGGCACACACTCCGGTAGGACCACTAGAACACCTCGCTAAACAGGAGAGCCAGCCCTGACCCATTATTCCTGATGCCGCAATGTTCTTGCTTTTTATACAGTACAAAAAGTTATAATAGAATCTATGCAGGTTTCAGAAATGTAATTCTTGGTTCAGGACATTAAACAAACAGCCAAATCTGTCAAAATTATTGTAAAGAAATCCATAATTTGCATGCAGTTCTGTAAATACTGAAACTGTAAGCTGTAATTGTGCTCAGTTGGGTGTACGCAGTGTGTAGCTGCACTAAACAGCAAGGTATGAATATTTCTCATCTCAGATGGCCAGTTACAAGGAGAAGGTGGAGCCTGAAGTCTCCCATCACGTAATACCAGATGTGGTAAGAGTTGAGAGTGACAACAAACAGACAGTGGAACCAAAACAGGTGCAGATGGTTCCTGAAGAGGCAAAGGAACATAAGGTTTTGGAAAACCGAGAGAAGACGAGCTTTCAGCACTGGCGTAGCCGGTTAGAACACACTGTGTTGGATGGAGATCCTGGCAGGAAGCGGCTGCACTCTCATGAGGAAAACCAGAGGAAGGAGGGGCTCAGCAGACTGAAGAGGCAGCCAGAGATACTAAACCCAGACATTGTCCTTGGTAAGGAAGACTCTTTGACAGAATGGAAAGTTTCTTTCAGTTTGAATGGGTGGACTACAAGTCTGAAAATCTTGTTTTATCTTTGAAAATCTTTTTTCTTTTCTAGTAGACTTGCATCCACATCACAAGGACAGAGATGAGGTTGGGGACATTCATATGCCTGCCAACGTGAGGACGTGTGCCGTTTCTTACTGTCGCTTAATAAATAATACCGTCTAGACTCTAGACACCTTTCTTCCTTCATGCACCTCATGCTTTTTTTTTAGTGCTGTCAAACGATTAAAATATTTAATCGCGATTAATTGCATTTATGTCATAGTTAACTCAAAATGAATCGCGATTAATCGCAATTTTTTTTATTCTAAATGTCCCTTCGTTTATTTATTTTTTCCATCATTTTATTTTTATTTGAATGCCCTTATCAACATGGAAAAGTGGATTGGCTTGCTTTATGCAAATGTTTTATTTTATTGAAAACCAACATTGCCAAACAGGGCGGTACAAAATAAAATTATAAAGTGCACATTTCAGGTAAACAAGGACTCAGCCTATAGTGCAGTTAAACCATGGCTTAATATTTTCTTTTTTTCAAGTTTGCTGGGAACATAGCAGTCAGGCCTCTTATTTCAGAAACAATGAACCGTAACAGTTAGGTTACCAATAAAAGGTAAGCCTACCACTTCTTTGCTTTCAGCCAGCTGCCTGTTGACAATTTCGGACAACAGTGAAGCTGGCTTCTTTTGCACAACACAACTTTTAAAAGTAAACTTTCCATTCAGAAGCTTTTTATCATCCATTTCGCCGTATCGCGCTCACCATTCACTCAAACCGTAACGTTAGCCTACTACACAGTTTGCAGGCCAAAAAGAATGTTAATCTAAAAAAATTAACGGCGTTAAAATGGGTTTGTGTTAACGCTGTTAATAACGCATTGAACTGACAGCACTATTTTTTTATCAAGCTTGTCTTGAGAATTTTGCCTAATTTGGTATGGTTTAGAGCACCACATGGCACGTCACAGCTTGTATGCTGTGTTCTACCCATTACACACAGGACCTGAAAGATGAGGTGCTGAATCCTGCAGAAGACCCCAACAACCAGGGAGAGGATGAGTTTGAGGAGGCAGAGCAGAAGCAGCTGGACGAGCCAGTCCCGCCAGAGCAGGCAGCTCGTCGGCCAACCGGCAGCCAGGAGCGGGTGGCCCAGGAGGAGCAGCTGGTGGTGAGAGGGAGCAGGAAGGGGCCCTGCTGAGAGAGGAGGGCATTACCCCCTCAGCCCATGGAATGCAGGCAGATTATGTGATAAAGTTGTGCTTGGCTGCACCTCAAGACGGCACTAAGGATTGGCAGTTACCTCAGACTGGATAATGGCTTGGAAAGCGTCCATAGACGAGAGGCTTATTAGGTCATAAGCTACCATTTGAAGCCATTTGAGGGACTGATCAACAAGAATTGTGTGCTTCATACAGAAGAAACACTTTCTCTCGTATGTTTAGATATATAGACAGACAGACAGACAGAGAGATAGATAGATAGATAGATAGATAGATAGATAGAGTACAGGAGTACAGGAGTACAGGAGTACGATAAAAAACAGGAGTAATTACTGAAGAAGTGCCATGGCACTTTTCTTGAGCAAGTGTTCTGTGGATAATGTCAATAAAGTGTTTTTTTATTGATTTTTTTTAATGCAGATGGCAGGAAGTCCAGACCAGCAGGAAGACAATCTGGATGACCAATACGAAGAGGCCGAGGAAGATGTAAAAGAATAGTCTCCTTCAAACATTTTGTGTGTGGTCATGGTGTTTTGAACAGATAAGTCAGATGGCAAAACACATGACAGAGTCATGATCTTGTCTTGCCAGCAGGCTGGGGATGATATGGTGGAGGATAAACAGGAGAGAGAGGAGGATGTGCCAAATGAAGAAGACCCATACAGTGAGGAAAATACTGAGCAGGTTAAATCCTCTGAAGAACATTTTTGTTTATTTTACTGTCTTGTTCATTAACTTTCATCTGTGATAATCAAACTTAAATTGTATTTTGTAATTAATTCATTGAAACTCAGATTGATGATTTGACGCTTGATGTATGACCATGTCATTTAATAGAAATTGATCTCTATCTGAACCCAGAGCATCTCCAAAATCAATACTTGCCTAATAGAATCCTTGACCATTGTCTCCATTTCTGCACAGGGGCCATGGATTGAAGACACCCAAGATACACATGAAGATAGAGATCATAATAAAGAAGAAGAAGAAGAAGACTACAAAGGGGAGGTGGACATCGTTGAAGAGAATGAAGGCCCCAAGGAAATACACACAAATAGAAGAGCAGAGATGTAAAAAACATAATAAACATGATATTTTTCAAAAAAGAATATCCATTGTCTTTGAAGCCTGTTTTCTTTTCTGATTGCGTCATTTGCTCTTCTTTTGGAAAGATTAACTTTTAAGAAATGTTGTTGATACTCTTTTTTTATGATTCCTGTGCATTTGAAAGAGAATGTTGACTGAGGTGATACGGATATTTTGAAAATATCAGGTCCTTCTGACTATTTTTTGTTGTATTCAGATTTTTACTGTACATTTTACTTTCTTTTGGGTAGTTCACGGTGATCTGCCAAATACAACAACAACGATAGTAAATAGTAGCCTAATAATAATTAATAATACAAATAATAGTCTGATTAATACTACAATCAACAGTAATCTGAAACCTTACCAGTTGCCAATAACATATCTACATATGCAGGCAGGGAAACAAACCCACAATTTAAAGAGAGCGTAATTTGACACTTTTTGAAGCATGTTTTTGCGAAAACTGGTATCATCTGCAAATAAATTTTTATGGTGGTTTTTAATGTAGTCATGTGGTGGACAGAACACACACCTGTGGCTAAACACACCTGTCGCAACTTAGCTACGCACTATGCAGTTCTGTGACCCCCATCCCCCAACGCAGAAATGTAATAGTAAAAAACTAATAGTGCACTATAATTTCTCTGCAACAGCCAAACCACTCGGTGGCAGCAGTGCACATTCCAACATTGCTTCCTAAAAATCAATCTACCCGAAGAAGGCGAATGCTGATTTCCGTCTTCCGTCTTCATCTAGAAAAGAAAACACAGCTGAACAACAAAAAGGAAGCCATTATTTTGACTAAATTGTGTACGTTGTTGTGTCATTTATAAAGAACTGGGAAAAGGTAACACTATATGATGTTTGCGGTGACATTTTTTGGCTGTTGCTTCAAGGAAACTTCTCGCCAAACATACCTTCAAGCTATGAGTTACAAATGGCAAACCTGCTAGCCAATCTTATTGGCCTTCAATGAGCCCGTTAGCTAGCTGGCTAACTGGCCTGTGAACTTGCGTTAAATAGCGAAGCAGGCGGATGATATTTTGTTCTTAAGTTAACTTTAGGCTGGTGTGTATTTAACGTTTTACCTGTAGCCACTGTTGTCTGCTCGTTATTCACAATTCTAGCAGGTTTGCAACGTGATTAACAAGCGTTACAGCTAGCTTATTGCGGAAATATTGTATCCATTTACGTCGTGTTTACTTTGCCCCGCGAATAACCAGCAAATTAGATGTTACAATGTGTACGAGGATGTTGTATTACTGGCTATAGTCATGCTGTTGATAGAACTGTGAAATACTTGTCCTTACCAGGAAAGTTCCTAATTAATAAAAGGGTAGTGGTACAAGTTGAAAGCGGTTGTTGTGAAGGCCATGCAGTTGACATGTATGTGGCAGCTAGCAAGCTTAGTTAGCAGAAAGCAAAGGTCTTTGGATAGAGAAAGCTAGCCAGCTAGCTGATTTGTGTAGCTGGTCGGCCAAGTGCTGGTGTGTTAAACTGTAACTCCCACCGGGAAGTGTTCTGTCGACAACTGAGTTAGTCAGTGTTATCCTATCAAATGGTAATGAATTGAAAGAACACTGTGTCCAGGTTAATTCTGCGCGACTTAAGTGTGCACTCTTTAATGGATTCAGGAAGATTAACAACTATGTCAATATGCGCATTTAAGACGACATTGTGTATTAAACCCCCGTGGTGAAAATGATGAATTAGTTTGACCCTAAACTGTTATAGAAGGTAAACGATATAGTGGTAACAGGTGTCCTGTTCATCTTGTTTACAGGGTGCTTCAGGGCCATAGGACAAGGCTACTGTTAGAAAGTAGTGGCCTACTTCCCTTGCTCATTTTCACAAGGAGTAGGCCCTCCATTGAGGATGACAATGGAAGAGATGAAGAATGAAGCTGAGACGAACTCGATGGTCTCCATGACATTATACGCAGTCATGTACCCCGTTTTCAATGAGGTAATTTGTGATTGCATATGGTAGTGTGTAAACAGGACAGGACTTCCTCCCTTTTGTTAAAGTTATATGAATATTTACAGACAATTTTACTTGACTGATTTTCTCTCAGAAAGTGTGCTTTTTTTATTTTTTAAATAGAGCTCTATTTATGGTGCTCCTGTGCATTGCAAACTGATATGTTACTGTGGTAACATTACGCCGTTTTAGACAAAGGAAAGATTTTAGTCCAGCATCACCAGATACTACTATTCAGCCTATTATTTTGTCACTCTTTTCTAATGTTTCACTGTTGTTAACATTATGAGTATTGTACTCTTGAATGTACCCTTGTTTGTTTGTTTGTTGTTGTTTGTTTGTTTGTTTTTGTTTTGTTTGTGAATGGACTGTTTTTATTTGCAGTTGGAGAGGATAAATTTGTCGGCGGCACAAACACTGAGAGCAGCATTCATTAAGGTACGAACAGATCTTGTTTCCCAATGTTAATGTTTGTCTTGTTTTAAATGGATTACAGAAGCACTTAATAAGGTCCATTAGAATACCATTATGCAGGAGAGGGCTGTGCACTAGCTCTGGTGTATGTGGTGTTTATGGATGTTCCCTGTGTAGGCAGAGAAAGAGAACCCAGGACTCACTCAGGACATCATTATGAAGATCTTGGAGAAGAAGAATGTGGAGATCAACTTTACAGAGTCTTTGCTTCGCATGGCTGCAGATGATGTGGAAGGTGGGGATAATGTTGAGCTTTGACTCAAAGTTTTTTTTTATCGTTGAAAAAGGCAGCATCCCTAATTTCTGCTCCTGTAATTCATGATGTTCAGAATAACTTAAATGTATTTTTGGAAATGAGGATGACTTAATTAGAGAATAAAGACACGACATGCAGGAGGGTCTAAAAATACATTACACATCCTGCGAATACACATCATTTGGCAGAATGTTTTAATTATCCAAACGTGTTCTACAAAGATTGCCATGAAGTGTGTGGGAGTGCATTTATGATGCATACTCACTGATGCATACTCACTGATGCATACTCACTGATGCATACTCACTGATGCGAAGGCTTGGCTTTCAGACATGCTATGCCATTATATGATACTGTGATGCATGCATACATATTTTTTTTATGATATTTCAGAGTGATGCCAGAAAATGCACTTTTCTCTTCCTTTCCCAATCAACCTTTCCCTCTAGTCTTTGGACTTCATATGTACTGTACAGTATATTGTTCAGATCATCATGTTAACAACGAGGACCTTTTTTTAATCTTGTCTTTATCACAGAATATATGATTGAAAGGCAGGAGCAGGAGTTCAAGGACCTCAACGAGAAGGCAAGAGCACTGAAGCAGATTCTAAGCAAGATCCCAGACGAGATCAACGATCGTGTGCGTTTCCTGCAGACCATAAAGTGAGCAACCTCAGTTTCATACAAATTCAGATTACTATTTCCTTTGATTAGCTTTGTCTCCCCCCCACTCTTATAATATTATGAAACTAGGTCCTCACCAGAACCACTGATATACCATAAGATTACAAGCACATAACTTAAACAGACCTTCACCCGGAGATGATCTAAAGTGCCCACTTGAACTGTTGTCTGGACGTTTTCTTATGTTTTTCAGGCTACTCAGAATGTACATGTTCCATAACATGAGGAAATAACTCTGTGTTTGTGCGCATGTGTGTACTCTTGTGGATGTGGGTTTAGTCCTGGATTGACTTCCAATCTTTTCTCCCTCTGTGCAGAGACATAGCCAGTGCCATAAAGGAGCTGCTGGACACAGTGAATAATGTGTTCAAGAAATATCAGTATCAGAACCGCCGGGTAGGTTCAGCAATACACACACCGTCATGCACACACTCCCAGCTCCACAGTACACAGCATCTTCCTAGTATGTTAGCTAGGAAGTATGTTTCATCCAAGAAAGCGTTTCCCAAAAGCATTGTTGTGCTAAGACCACCGTAACCATCACTACCAATATCATGAAAAACGTTTCTTCCTTGCTGTTTTTGAAATAAGACAGTTCGATATATGGTACAGACCTGCCACGCCTTTGAAAGTGGACAGTCTGTTACGCTCATAGCAATAAAGTAGGTGGAGCGAATGGGCCAACATTTTCAAAAGTAATTAAATATGACGAGGTATCCATATTTGTTTTTCTTTTATAGTACCACCCATGTTAACGTATGACCGCCCAAAGAAACGTGGGTTAAAAAGATGGGGCCAGCTACCTAGTTATTCAGCAAGTTATGCTTCCATGTTGTGGAAACAACAAAAAGAGATGTCAGGGAGAAAGAGGAAATTTGCTGTTCCAGTCTGCATTAAGTAGTTTAAATGTTCTTTAAAGGATCTTAACATCGAAAAGGACAACATTAGTGGTGTTTCAGTCCAAACTGTTTTGTTAACTACCAGTCCGCAAATCATAAGTAAGTTCAAATGTTTCCAATTTTAAACAGTGTATCCAACATTGTGAGATTCAATTTCTTTGACTGATGGATGTTTGCTAACTTGGATGAGCTTACATAAGATGAAAAAAAAATCCTTGGGTAAACACTGCCGTGTGTAGGTCTAGTGGAATCAACTATGTTATTGTACTCTTCCATAAATAATATTTCATTGTGTGAAAATTTCTGCAGCGGGATACAGTTGTTTGTGAAAGGTCATGAAAATTTCATTAAGGGTCTTTGAAAAGTCATGGAAAAGATTTGAAATCGAACCCCATTTAGCTAAATTAAACTGTCCTTGAATTCTAAAAATCCTCTGTTCTAATGGTCTAATGTTGGTGCTGCCAGTGGAGAAATATATCTTTGTCGTGCTCAGAATTAAAGTCGTGATGAAAGAGAATTATTAGGCTACATGTAGGTCCGGTCATCCAGCACGGACCACAGTGGAAATGCAAGAGCCACAAAAAAAAGCTTGAACAGTGGGCTGTTTCCGTAAACGTTTGCTTGAACGTCACTTGAAAGCCCCGTGATTTCTTGCAGTGGAAAGACTCCTATAGTAGCTAGCTAGCTAGCTAGGTAGAACAACTAGCTTGGCAGTTAATGCACAGGTGTTTGAATTCCATCACTGGGAATTTAATTAATGATTAAAGGTCGCTGCATGTCTAATATTTAAACACACGGCTGCAGAACCTGCCTCTTATTCTAATGTGGTGGGGAAAAGGTGTGTAAAAATTAAACCAAGGTCATTTTTGGTACAACCAACTCAGTCTTCATAAAAACATCTCAGGGAATAGTATAAAATACTGCAGAAGTGTATGTATGTGTCCTTTAACAATGGCTGTAGTGCAACAAAGACTTTGGGAAACACTGACAGTCTACCGCATAGTAACGAGTGTGTTTACTCTGAACCTTCCCCCTTTGGTTTCCTTTGCTTCCACAGGCACTTGAACACCAAAAGAAGGAGTTTGTGAAGTACTCCAAAAGCTTCAGTGACACCCTGAAAACATACTTCAAAGATGGAAAGTGAGTGTACTTTTCTTTTCTTAAAAAAAAAAAAAAAAAGCATGCTACTGTGAAAATTGCAGTAATTCTCTCCTTCACTGAAGTAGGAAGTGACACACCCTATTTACTTCTCCTTTTCTTTCTCTTCCTTGCAGGGCGATAAACGTCTTTATCAGTGCCAACAGGCTCATCCACCAAACTAACTTGATACTTCAGACCTTCAAAACTGTTGCCTAGGAGGCCAGGGCCTAGAGGTGTGACATTTATGCGGGATATGGGCACCTATATATGTAAAATACATTTTTTTTCCTTTTTTTTTTTTTGTTTCAAAGTATAATTTATAAACCTAGCCTCATGTGAAAGATTTGAGGTAAGGCATTAAAGACAATTTAAAATCTATATTAATTTACTTTTAGCTTCCTAATCACGAGTTCACCACTGAGACAGCTTCACTACCTTTACTTTTACTTTCGCTCCAATCAAATGAAAGCCAAAAGACTTTGCGCCTTAAAAGTGTCATGCAACATTCCTTATACAAAGTGTAAATATTGGTATTCTGTCTGAAGTTCTGAGATAAGGAAGAGTAAGAGGTGGGAGTAATGTATTTAACAAAAACTTGGTTGCAAATGTTCAATAAATAGTTTCCAAATGTTGAAATTTTTAAACTTGTCCGTCCTGTGTGTTGTATTTATTTTTGGTGTATCGCGTGCATCTCTTTTCTGCATGAGCAGGGGCGAGGGAAAATAATCTGTCTCTGATGATTAGCCATTTCAGTAGTGGTGATTTTTGTCTGTCTGTGTGTGCATGTCCAGGAAATTAACATTTTCTAGACTATCAGGCTTTAAGTTGTGAGCCCTTACTCTGGTGTGTAGTGTGCGTTCAGGTGGTGTTCAGAGATGAAACCGAAAAGGAGAATCTGCAGGTGCTTGTCATTGATGCCTGCCTCGTGCCGTATTCCTTTACCATATCCATGTGAGTCCCCCTTTGGACTCCATGGACCCCTCCCTGGGCCGGCAGGGCTTCAATCTGTGTGAAATAGAATGGCCTGGAAATAGAGAGTTGATCAGGGATGTGCTGTTTGCCCCTCAGGGCCCTGGGCTGGTGAGGCTATATGCAGTCCCTGAAGAGGCATTGCGTAGCAGAGTGTAGCAGGGGCAGACAGATGGAAACTCTTTGTCAATGCTAATACCTGCCACGCGCCCAGAGGGCCCCCTGTGTGGAGCTTCATGTGTGTGTGAAGGAACCTGTATGTTCCCACTGAAGAGATAAGGGAATGATGCATGCATGTATTTTGAACAGATGCTGGGCACACGTGTATATAGTGAGCAAAGAGAGAACAGGAGAGAGATGTTGAGCCTGATTTGTCAGTGTCATGCTGTTCCAGTCAGAGGCCCGATTCTGACCAATGCAATTGCTCCAGCGAAAACCAAAACAAAGCCACTAAATTGTCCTCTCATCTGAGGCGCATCCCCCGCCTGTCACCAGTGCACCTAAATCCTTTGGAGGAAACCATAACTGACAGCTTGAGCACCCCACAAGATGAGGCCGGTGAGAAGAAGCATTTATTAAATTCTCTAAATGGAGCCCCCCTCGGCTTGAAGAGACAGGTCGGGGCTGCCACTCTAATAACTCATGATGCCTTTTTAGGCGCCTTTATTTGTCATCTGGAAACCGTTTAGCCTGCTGCTATTAGTTAGGCATTTTTTTGAATGGTTCTCGCCGAGATTTTCAGTTTCAGATGGCCGCGTTGATGGAATGCCATTGCCCTCGTCTCCATTTGAGTGCCGAAGGGCAGTGTTCTGGTCACGGCACCTTCTCTGCTCATTACGCGCTCCTCCAGGCCAAGATGGGCGCCGGCATGGCATCTGCAGGCTGAAGCTCAGACACGGGATCGCCTGACGGGCGTTGTTGAAGGGCAGTAGCGCGCTCTTTGACTGGCAGTGGCCACCGTCAGTGATGCTGGAGGAGGGAACGAGGGTGGTGTGTGTGTGTGTGTGTGTGTGTGTGTGCTCCTGGTGTGTGTGTGTGTGCTCCTGGTGTCTGTGTGTGTGCTCCTGGTGTCTGTGGTGGCCTTTTGAAGTGCAGGATCTCCACTGACACACCACCTCCAACACGTCTCTCAGAGCCTCCCTCATCACAATAAGTGGCTGTTATGGCATTTTAAAGATGTCGCCCCCCCCCCCCCCCCCCCCCCCCCCCCTTTGGAGATGGCTGCAAACTATGAATTCTGCTTCATTTTCCCAAGTAGGCTTTGCATTTGGTATATTTTAAATTCAAATGAGCTGCCCAAAGTCATTCCAGTCAAAAATGTCCAATTTAATTTATACGTAGTGCTTGGTATTCATGTTATGCCTTGCTGTCCTCAAAATTTGAGAAAGCGCAGGCATTAGTGGGAAATAGCCATGAGCCAGCAGAGAATTAGCATTTAAAATGGAAAAACCTTGATGTAATGAGCCACTGCAAGTAGAAGATTTGTTTTTCATGTATGGGTATTCTTGCACAAATAGAGCATTGTTCAGCAAAAATAAAATGATTCTCCTTAAATAAAAGTGTTAATGAAAGAGTGACTCATCCTCGGCAACAAGTCGCCTTGTAAATACATTGGAAATTAATTAGAAGAAAGCAGAGCATAAAGGAAGGAATTAAAAAAGGGCCGTTTCTCTGTTTAGCTGTGATTGGTTAATTTATGGCCATTTGCAGATCAAACAGCCATGCAAAATGAATCATACTGAACATGATGCGGGGGCTCGCACGAAGCCTCACCAGCTGTCAAAGGCGAGTTTCATTTAAAAAGTCCAGTTGAATGTATGTCACTGTGAAGAAGGGAGGATGCACTGAAAGTGAAATGTATGCCAGCTGGCAGCAGTCTCTAGAATGGAGCTAGCCCCGATCTGGAGTGGATCAGATGTTGGCAGTGGTGTTGACCTTACTCCATTATGGTCTGTCATGCACGGCAACATATGCAGACATGCAAATCACCTGTGGCTCAGCTTGATTGGATATTCATAATTAGAGTTGTTTTGAATAATGATCTTTGTCTCTAATGGGCTTTGAATGAGTCAATTACAAGAGTTCCTAGATAATCGGGCAATCTATGGCACAAAATTGTCATAATTGTCAGGTAAAATGATCCAAGAACCACTTTAGGCGTTTTGTGAATATTGGCTTGTTAAGCCTGCATATGACAGTCAAAGCCAGGAGTCAGACCAATTTCCCAGAGGTACAGCCAAGTGCTGCTACTGTCTGGAAAAGGATGCCGAAAGGATGGTTCTATACATTCGTTAGAAGAGAAATTTGTGGTTTTTGGGAGATGATAAACTTTTTCAAAAATAGACATTTGAGGACTTTCACGCAGAAATCAATTAGGTGACTAATGAAGCTCTAGCAAGTATATGCCAGCAGACACCGTTTTAGGGTTGATGTTAGTGTATTAATACTACCAGTCATTCATGTTTCAATTTTAATTTGGCAGTGGAATCACCTCTAGCCTCTCACTCCATCTCCAGCACTTATGAGGCTCTTGGAGTTAGAGAGAGAGCCGTTTATGATGGCGTAGCCCTGGATGGGCTGTTGCCATAGCAACACACTTGATGACTTGATAGATTAGTAATTTATTTTATTTTTTTGTTTAGTTTTGTGTGGAGTAGGGTGCTTATCTTCCAGAGCTACCAAGAGGAAAAATAGGATAAAATTTCCACAAATGACAATCAGGGACAGTGCTTCTACAACCCAGGCCATTAAAATGCAGAAATGTGCCAGAAATCCCCAGGTATTTGTGTACTCTTCCATGAAATTAAAATTGTTGTTGAACCATGGATTAACTTGGGGCGAGATAATTGAATATAAAATTATGGATGCTCTGACAGTTATGTGGTCCTTTTTTTTGTACTGGCTGCTTGTGTAATTCTGCTTACTCTTATTATATCCACACTTATGATCTGCTTGATATTGTCCTTACCATCTTACCACATTGTTTATTTCCTCCTCAGATGAGTAATATGTGTTTTTGAATCATATGCTCATTAATCTTCACGTTGGTAATTGGATATTTGCTGTCCAGGACAGGCAAGGACGTATGTATTTCAATATGGAGAATGCTGACCGAGATCTTGAATAATTCATGACATATGATGTTGCTCCCCTACACGTATGTCCATTGCTAATGAAAAGAGGGTGTGTGTGTGTGTGTGTGTGTGTGTGTGTGTGTGTGTGTGTGTGTGTGTGTGTGTGTGTGTGTGTGTGTGTGTGAGAGAGAGAGAGAGAGAGACAGAGAGGGAGGGAGAGAGAGAAGGAGAGAGAAAGAGACTTGAGTGAATCTGCTTCACATACTACAATCACCTCCCTTCTGCAGCCACTGGATGCCAGTATAGTTCTTGAGTACTGCTTGTCCCCATGGCAGCCAGGACCTGCCAGCGGAGTGGTATGGTGTCATCGGATCCTTCCAACACAATCTGTCCTTTTAATGATGGCGCAACCTGGTGCCGTTGTTGCCAAAGACAGACATCTTTTGGGTGCAAACAATATGTGCCAGAGACTCTCCCTCACTAGGATTTTTGTGATATTGTAGTGCAATACTACAGTGATTATTACAATGGATCACCACTGCGCTTTGTACATGAGCCATATACAGTAATGATGTGTGAATCAGTGTAGAATCATGTCATTAATCTTCCTCATTGTTCTGCATGATCCGATTGACCCTCTGAAATGATGGTGGGAAACCAATGCTTCATAGTTATTGTAGGAAACCCACTGAAGGTTCTCTAGGGCACAGGGCATGAGAGAAAGAGAGTAGGTAGGAAGGAAAGATGGCACGAGTCTTGGCCAGCTTCGCCCTGAGCTTAAGGCAGAGTATAGCAAACCAGCTCATCAGCCCCAGCGAGTGCATTTGCGAGGTTCATTTTCCAAGCCCCCTGATGTGCATCCTGTACATCAAAGGAGTGTGTTTTGCTGTGTTTTTTTTTATCTATTTATTTATTTTTTATTTATTTATTTTTTTTGGGTACGCTTACGTCTGTCTGGGTCACTTCACTGATATTTCAATAGGTCAGCCTTGTTTTCTTCACTGGTCAGGAAGCTGTTGTGAAAATGCCACATCACTGCAGCTGTGTCTGTCACTTCATCAGCTAGTGGAGAAAAAATCCACCTGTCAGCAGGGCTGTCTGAGGTGTCGTTGAAAAGGTGAGTGTTCTTGTGTTGAAGCTGATTCAAATCTATTCACTGCATAGTTTGCATGAAGACCTCAGGCCCACCGGTCCTCGTTCCTTGTGTGTTTGTTAGTTATTGTGTCATTCCCCACCTTCCTGCTTTCAGTTGGTGTTTAAGCCATATCTGTGCATACAGGTTCATTGCAACGCCTTTCGTTCAACGCCTTTCGTTCGTTTTGTCATGGCACAGGGAATCTCTGTGAGGCTCTCTCTGCTAAAACATTTTATTGCAAGCATGATGTTTCTACGCTGTCAAGGAGTCCCTAAAATGTTTCCTTGCATTATGCACATCGCATAGTGATGCGAACTATCTCGTGCCATGACTGTTTAATTGGTGCTCAATTAGGGTGAGCCACTTTGGGCTTAAATTAGTGAAGTGCCTCCATTATGCATGGTCTGGTGAGGATGTGTTCATGTCCAGTCTTGCAGCAGGAATACGATCCCTGGGCTCTCAGCTCCAAGCCCAGCCCAGCCCAGCCCAGTCCAGCCCAGCCCAGCCCAGCCCAGCCTTCCATCGCACTGCAGGGGGGGGCATTTTTAATTGCATCAGTCTGCGCTCTGGAGTTATAGGCTGAAAAGTGCACATCGCCTGCTCCAGTTTTTTTCAGAGCTGAAATGTGTTTTTAAAGTGTTGCTCCCTGCAAACCATCTGAGCCTCTCTTTTCCATTGGGCAGGGCCTCTCTGTGGAATTACAAGCTTTTCTCCTCCCTCCCTCCATGCAGCTGCTCATCTCAGACCCTTCCTCTGCACTGTTGTCCACGCCGGGGCCGGATAATAGAAGAGCATGGGTAAAACTGCCCCCCCCTCCTCCCCCCCCCTCATGCTGAAAGATGCTTCTCCCTGGTGACTATTGTTTATTGTGTGAGAGGGAGAGCCAGTTGCTCAGCAGTCTCACGTTTGTGGGGGAAATAACAATCCTGTTATGATGAACCATGAAATTTAATAATAATTTTTTTCTAAATTTGCCCCATCGTTAAGCTCTTTGAGAATGTCAGGCTCTTAAATGTACAACTGGGTGACATTTAATATGCTTACCTTTTTTTGGTCAGTGCCAGATTTTCCTATGTTAATGTCAGTATTTTGAATAACCTGTCCATAAATGTTCTTAAAGCTATCTCTGTTTATTTCCATCAAGCAGGAGGATCAAGCGTATGAATGTATTATTGATAAGGTGCTGCAACTATGCAAGGGTTAAAACAACACACAGCTGGACGGACTCATAAGATGATCTAAACCCTTATTTGAATGGCACTGCAGGAATATTTCTGAGGACAACTCACCTTCCACTCAATATAAACACATTGAGGTTATTAAGAGAGCACTGTCGCATTTCATAAATCATCTCTTTGCATAGACCACGCAGAGCAGAGCCCCTCCACATGTTTTCAAGAATTAATATTTACAGTTATAGATTTTTATCTTGGCCCAATGCTTTGGTTTCAAATGCCCTGTGTGTTTTCTCTCTCTCTCTCTCTCTCTCTCTCTCTCTCTCTCTCTCGCTCTCTCTCTCTCTCTCTCTCTCTCTCTCGCTCTCTCTCTCTCTAAACAAGCACACTTATTTGCATTCTGAGTTTACTGTATCCCTGCCAAATGTGCAGATAAAAGTACTGCAGCAGCTCCGCTCCCGAACCTCCACAAGGTAAAGAGTGAGTGTAGTTTGTCTCCAGTGCATGAGAGCAGGAATAAATGAATTAGTAAGCAGTTTTGTGGTCGAGGTGTAGCTCTGTAGTACTGTGGAGCACCTCTTGCTAAATGAGCTCCCCATGGTAAAGAGCATTCCAACTCCCTGCATACCAACAGTATGCCTCTGCCAGAGGAGGATGATGTGGGTGATGTCCACCTCATTGGTTTTGTCCACTTCTCCCTCATTTTGAACCCCACATCTCAGTCTATTTACACACAGCATGTGCCTTTGAACATTTTATCATTTATATCCCTACAATTCATTCTGCAGGACAGTCTTAATTACGAATGTGCCAGCGCAGACTCTCCGTCCAGGCGATGTTCTGATTTAGAGCTCTGACACTTATGAAATGGTGCTGCAAATTGACTTGATGGATACTCCCTTGAACACTCCACAGAAGGAGCTTTTTTTAAATCACGTTTTAATTAGTCATCGCAATCATACCAGCTTAGCTTCCACTGACAACCTGTGGTTCCAGCCTACCCATAAGCCCCCAGTATGCACTGGAAGAAAAATGAGTGTGCTGTAGCAGTCAGTGATGATGAATTATGCCCACATCATGTGATGTGCAGAGAGCAGCTCGCCCAGGCTCGGCGCATAGCCTACTACACTGTACAATTTGGTTGTTTCTGGTTATTGGTGGTCTTTAGTGCTTCTATCTGTCGGTTTGTGTTCTCGTCTTGACTGACAGGGTGAATGTGTTGTGGCTAATCCATCTCTCAGCAGGTTGCACCGAACAGACACATTGTTTTTTTTCTCCTTATTCTTTCAGCCTCCCTGCGTATGTTTTTCTGCAGCTAGGTTACTTTGCAGACTCCCTGTGGGCAGTCAGGGTGTTATTAGCTGCTCCCCCCCCCCCCCCCCCCATTTTCTTAGCTCGCTCCTGTTTGGTCTCTCAATAATGATAGGATAAAAACGAGATTGCGAATAAATACAGGAACTCATAAGCCCTGAGGTAGGCTACATCGCTCGCCGTGCCTCTTCCCGTAGCCACCCTCGAGCCCTGCTCTGTAATTGTGCGGCGCGGCGCGAGTGGGCCAGGTAACAATGCCAACTCTGTAATTGTGCAGCGCGAGTGGACCAGGTAACAATGCCACCAACATAATTGCAGGCTCTCTGGAGCACAGTCAGCCTTGAAGTCTCCAGCTTCTGATTGTCGTTCCCAAAGGTTTCAACTCGGACAGGCGTCCTCTCTCCCGTCAGCCCTCTCCTTTCATCGGCACAGTTATTTAGCCCAAACACTTTGTTGTCCTCTAAATCTAATTACGGCGCAACTAAATAGCAAGACCCAAAAACCTCATTCAGCGTTGCTCCGACAACAATGAGGAGCAAATGTGTTCCATCGTAACTCCAAACTCCCCACAGGCAGCACAAATGAGATCCCTTGTCCCAGGGTGCAGGTGGCGGCACACATCCACTGCAGCTCCGCAACACCTTTGGGTTTCCAAGTCTGTGCCTAACAGCAAAGGCTGACAGGAAGAGTGATTGAATTTGGGCCTAATTTCTGCCAGTCGTGCCAGCCGGGAACAGGCTTTAAATGTCCCTCTGCAGTCAGATTAAAGCCCCACATGGCATCTCTCAGAGTGCTCCCGCTGGGGCGCTGGGGTGTCATCTGCAGAAACATTCTATTAATTAGTCTGTCATACCAGAGCAGTAAACGTTAGCACCATGATCAGATCCATCTTGTGTTTGTGCCACGGCTTGCAGCTCTCTGAGAAAATGCACCACATCTAGTAGGTCTTCTCTCTATACTTGAGAGATGAGACTTTATTCCTATAGGCTAACCTTGCTTCCAATGAGTGCATAAGTAGGCTTACAGTGTGCCTCGCAAAGCTTGACAGAAGTGTTAAACTCTTGAAAGCACAAAAAGCTTAATAAACATAATAAACTCTTCAGAATCACACTAGTTGATGTTAATAGTAGCAAATAGGGCTCTGGGGAGCAGTGGTTGGTAATACAATTAAAAGAATAGTTAACCCAAATTTTTTTTTCCATAGAAACAAGAATAGGTTCTGAAACACCCCTCTAAATTTCCGCATGTTTGCTGTCAATGTATTTGTTTTGGGTCGTTGTAGCCCTTTTGCCCTATTTGGTTGTGTTGTGTGTATTTGCAGCATGGTTCCTAAATGTTGTGCGTGTGTTTTCAAATTGATGTAGATGTTTTCTTAATCCACTCGTGTTTTGTGTATTTCTAAGTGTTTTTGTTTTCGAGTTGTAGCTTGTTTTTCCCTTGTCGGTTGACAGTACACAAATGTTTTACAAAATGTACTACAGATGTTCTTCCAGGCTCACAAAAGTTATCAGATGTATTTTCGATTTTCGAAACCTTTTTTTCTGTTACAGCCAATTGAAATGGGCGGCAAAGCATGTATTGACACCAAACTTGGTATAGGGACTCAGGATCCCTTCCTGAGGTTGACCAAAAAAATTGTGTCACCCCCACTGGGGGTGCGCTGCAATTACAAAAAACACGTTTTTCATAATAACATTTGATGTGTTGGCTTTATCAAAGTGGTTGATATGTCTGGTGATATCTTGGGAGATTACAAGGATGGGACATGACAATCTCATGTCATTGGATTTATTAAAAAACCTCAAATCCTCAAATCCTCAGCAAATTTGGCACGGATGATCTTGACACAAAGCCTCACAAAGCTGCCAAACAGGAAGCGAGCTCATACGTATCTCAGCCAACCTTTTGGTCAATTGACATGAAACTTGCCGAGAGTGCTTACAGCCATGTCTTTGACTCAATGACATCAAGTTTCCATGGCAACTATGCCCTGCTACCATGCTTGGCCCCTTCATCGCTGCCTGCAGCTACATTTCTCTTTGCATTCTTCTCTATTGGAAGGGGATAGAAGCAGCTCGTGACATTCTGGGCTAGTTCACTGTCTAATCACATCCAGTAACTCCTTGAGAATACCTGCAAATTAGCCCATCTCAGCATCTGCTTAAAACCGCAAGACCATAGCCAAGAGGGCATAATTATGTCACTTTAATCCTCTTTATCCTGATGATATTGTGGAGACCATAGAGAGATTGCAGCTAAAGCACAATAACTATTGTTCATTTAAGTCCACAGAGGCCAGCAATCATCTTAAATGAATGAGTAAACCACTACACTCATTCTGCCAATAATTATTTTATTTTATCTTGGTGGTCTTTGGCTGGTTTTGACATACTCTCACAAAGAATGTCTAATAGCTGTTGCCCATGTATATTCATGCCTCCCTTTTGATTTTTTGGTGAAAATTACCAGTTGTCTTCCAACAATCAGACATCAAACAACCTCCTCTCATTTTGATGAAAGACAATTAGCTTATCTCCAGCTAACATGCCACCGGTATGACAACATGATAGATGGAGTCCTAAGTGAGACAATGCAGCGCTCACGTCTCTGATTTCCCTGGCATGGCTTCTGCAGGGAGACAAAACATATGCATCAATCATCCCTCAGCCACCTTTTAAAACAATAGACGCAGGATCTGGGGGGGAAATGGCAAATCGGTAATTGCGATTTCATTGTCATTCCCTACTCCTCCCCGCTGTATTATCCGTCTGTAAAGTTGATCCGACACCTCTGCATATCTAATAAAGCATAATTATAGCAATTAGGAAATCACAAGCTACAGCGGGACATGGAGTTGACTATTCCCACAGGCCTTTCTCAGAGGTAATTGTTAATAAAACCACAGTGTCTTTGTGGTGCTTTGGATGAGGTTACCTCATAATAGCACCACTTTCGCACAACTCCCAATTACACGGGCATGCATAGGACTTGGCAATGGTGTGATTTTGAAATGTTTGAATTGAAAAGAACACCTAGAGGAAGCTAATGAAGTACACTCCCAAGCCTTTGATTCCAAACGCTCGGCTTGTCTACCATAACCGGGGGCCTCTCCGTTGCAGCAATTATCAAAAGCATGTAACCCGGTGAGAGCCATCTGCAGCCTCTGGGAGCTTAATCTTTATAAACTAGATTCATTTTTCCCCCCAGAGCTCTGAATAAAAGAGAAGATGGCGTTTCAAATGAACCCACCCTCTCTCTCTCTCTCTTTCTCTGTGTCTCTATCTCCCTCTTTCTCTCTCTCTCTCTCTCTCTCTCTTTCTCTGTGTCTCTATCTCCCTCTTTCTATCTCTCTCTCTCTCTCTCTCTCTGTATTTCCAGGTCCCATATCCACTGAATCATTTTCTCCAGACTTTAAATGTACGGCCCTGGATGCAGACTTGGCCCCAGTGTGGCCTGCCCTCTAGTTACAGAAATACAGTGTTGGTGGAGGATGCTCTGGTTCTTGTTGGTCTTTTTGCTCTTTTCACAGGATCAGAGGCATGGAGCCGGATGGCTGAAGGCTACAAGGGCCTCTTGTGTATCCACAGCAATACTGCCACAGTATCACACACATCAAAGGATTGGAAGACAAATACAATGTTTATTTACTTCTGAGAATCATCAAAAAGCAACTCTTGTCTTTGTGTTTGCTTCTGTGACCACAGCAAGACTGGCTGGTTGGATATTCATAGTCTCTGCAAAGATTTCAGGGTAGATGTGAGCTCTCTGTGTTTTAGGGGATGGGGGGGCGGGGGGGGGGGGGGTAATCAGGGGGATTTGTAGCATTCTTTTGAATTTCATCCTGATGCAGGGGTCACTTGTCTGCCCGAAAACACAGGAAAATCAATCACCGTGTTACAACATCTCCGAACAATTTGACATAATCGTCTTTAAATTACCAGAGCCTGCAAATAATGATTCAGCCAATGTTTTGATTGATGTTTTATAGAAAAAGAAATTTCAGATAAGAAAATGGTTTGTCTTGTATACCACATCCTATCAAACGAAGGAGATGCTGCCTTTCTGAGAAGCAACTGGTGCTGATGTCCAATGTTAATTATTCAGAGTAAAATATGCCAGCATCCTGTCATGAAGAGAAGTCTGAAAGGTCACAGCTGACTCAAAAACACAGATCCCTTTGAAGATATATGAAACTTCGGTAATATGCTTTGCTTGTGTCGGTATTCATTTTTAAAACAACAATTTGAAGTGGGAAACATGAAACCATGGCTATTGTTAAAGAATCTGACTAGAATTGTTATGAAAACTAAACAAAACTAAATCATCATCGTCTCATTGCTATAATATTACCTTATATAACCTGCTGTTTAGCAAAATACGGAAAAGAAAAACAACACAAAAACTGTACTGACACATTTCTTCATATGGTGAGGGAAGGCACTATTGAGACTGAGGCACTGTACCATCTTCATGCACAGTACAATTACAATCTTAACCCAAAGCCAAAAGTGAAGTAGTGTTGGTATATTTACATGTAGAGGATATTCACTATGTAGCTCCTTGGCGATGTGTTAAGCGTCTGCCGAGGTCTAGTTCATCTGTGGCTTTGAAGCTCAATGCCTCGGATTTCAGCACGGTGACAGATATTTTAGAGTCTTTTGTATTTTTAATTATCCCCTGCTTATCTGCCATAATATTTCACTGACATAATATTTAATTATCACAGTCACCGATCTCAGCTAGCCCTTATATATCCTGCTGTTTGAACTCACTCTTGGAGAATCTTTAAAAACTACAAAAAGCTAATCATTTTGGAAATTATGTTGTAGGAAATAATCTATAGTAATGACACATATGTCCATCTGTAACAAACGTCTTCAGACAGGACCTGCCCTGGCACAGAGCCGGCAAACCTGTGCCAGATCAGGGCCAGACGGGATTCAGCGTCAGCTGCTACTTGGACTCTCCTCACGTTTTGTATGATTAAAACTGTAGTCACATCTTCCTGACAGTAATAGGACTTGGTGGCTGCCTAAACTGGTTTGTTACACCATCGTGGGAAATACTGTACAGCGACATGTTTGAATTTGTGCCAAGGCGGTTGGCAGCAGAAGGCACAAGTATGCAAAGATCAAGACATGAGGGAAATATCCTAGGCTCATTTCAAAGGACGAGTGTTTATGTTCAAATCTGACGAAGAGCTGTTGAACCTCGGCAGTAACAACATGGACTCAGATGCCCGCTGAACAGCATCAGCTGAGGTCTGCGCACACAGCTCATTTATCTGTCCCAGAGCTGAGAGACACATCAGTGGCAGAGGTCTCAATACTGAAATGCTTTCAAACCCCATTTCAATAATTGATCAGCACGTTTATCAGCAAGGTAGATGGTGAGCTCTCTCTCTCTCTCTCTCTCTCTCTCTCTCTCTCTCTCTCGCTCGTTGTGTGTGTATATTTGTGTATGTGTGCATGAGAGAGACAGAGAGAGATTGATATATTGGACCAATACCTTTTCTGGAATCTGGAGTCTTCTTTCAGCGTTGTTTGTCTGATGCCCTTTGATGTGTCCATCTTATTATGTGGGATAAATCAATTAACTGTAGTTAGGTGATAAGCTCTTCATGTTATGTCCTGGCCTTTCTGTTGTAAATCAATAATAGCAATATCACACACTAACGATCAAATCACGACTTCTTAATAAGTACTGCTAATGGTGTAACAAGCATGTCCAAGCAAGGTGTTTATCTTGTGTTATATATTATATTATCATTAACATGCCTTTATACTTCCTGTGTCTCATTATTGATAACTTGTTGCTGACCTCATCTTCATAAAAAGCATTAGCCATATTCTGCCTCAAGTTCCATCAACTCTCCTGAGCAAGTCCCTCATCACAGATAATGGCTGCCAACATCAACACTGCCACAGAAGAGTGAGTTCTGTTCTGTATATTCGGCCAACAAGCCACTGAACAAAGCTTCAACTTTGTTAACAGACCAACTCAAGGTGTTAGTTTTCATTCAAATCTTAGGCTTTAATGATGAGCACGGTTTTCTGTCTTAACCAGTGCTGTCGTGGTAACCAAAGTGACATTTCTATTCTTTAGATTATTATTTTAAATGTTTTGTATGCTTGTTTATCTTTCTGTCACTCACTCTCTATCTTGTATGCGGCCCAGATCTGGCGTGATCCAATGAACCATTTCTGGATTGAGGCCAGATCTAGTTAAATCTCTCTCCCATTCTGTCACACAAACAAGCTTTCTGCCGCACACACAAACACACACACACACACACACACACATTCTTTCTCTTTGGCTTTCTAATGTTGTTCATACTCTACGCTATTTTCGAAGAAGCTCTAATGGTGATAAGTGCAGTAATTGTGTGCTCATGTATTTTTCCCTTTGCTAAGAGCACGGCTATAAAGTACGCAATTGACCTGTTTCTTAAGTAGAGCAACATAGTGCCTGCAGTCTTTTCCTGATTACTGTAATGCACTCAGCTAATGATAAGGATCCTGAACATGAAAATAGTCTTACATTATTTATTTTACCTCTGTGATCACAACAAAGTGCCTGCCTGTTCCAACACAAATGTGAGTCAGACAAAGAATCTCTGACTTACCAGACAGAGCTGAGATAATATGGAAAGATAATCCTTAGAAGACAAGTGTGCTGTGCTTGTTAATGATACAATCTGCGTTTCTCTTAACCATGCCATTGGTTGGGCTGAACTCAGCTGTAAGAGAGCGTCTCCATTTCAGCATGTAGTCAGAGATAGCTGTTGCCATGTCTTTTACCTGCAGCCATGGCAGACAAAATGTCCCCAAAGTTTTCGCTTTCGCAACTCCATATCAGTGCAGTGCCTGTGCGACTTGAAACCAGCCTGCGTCTGCAGTCCCAGCTGCACCAGTGGAGGATCCACAGTAATGCAAAAGAGCCTGTGATATGCAAGAGGCCCTGGCACAGAAAGCATCTACGCTACGCTGCATGCTTTTTCATGGTTCTCTTTGAACTGCTATGAGTTAGAGGTAGACAATGCTGCCACACATCTGATTGCTTTGCTCATATTTGCCATAATCAATAGACCTCTTTACTATGGACAGTGGAAATGGGCAGTAGTGACAGGGTGCATGCCTCCCTTTCTGTAAAGTGGCAAAGTAGAGGCGGTTAGTTTTGCTTGTTTGTCTGCATTGTTGCTTCTGAAAGGAGCCTGCTCATGGAGGGTCGATGACGCATCCAGTGATGACAGCAGCCAGGCCAGTTCAGCTGCCTGCTGAAATCTTTCCCTACCTGCGATGAAAAGACGCTGCAACACCGCCAAGAGCCTCTTCTCCATGCTGCCGAGCAGCAAAGCAACAGACTGAAAATGTGCGGATTGAGATCTGATTGAAAGGACATTCTTGTGTTTGACAAGGTGATTGAAGTCAGTGAACCATTTAAGGATAACAGACATTTTAGGGTCAGGGAGGTGGGGAATGTTGCATGCTTTGAATATATAACTATGTTGCATATTTTTTATGGTATAATCAACACTCTTTCCCAAATCTTTAACTCATATTGAAGAATTATGTTCATATTACATGCTGTTCCACAGCAACACAGTATATTTACTGTTTAGTTAAGCATCTTCATTAACCCGTTCTTAAAAAGTCGCATAACATGCTTTTAACATTGGAGTGATGATGTGAAGAAATCGTGTTGTGTGATTACAACATTTAAAGGTACAGTGCACGATTCTGGCAAGGTTGTTGACATTTGAACTCTACAGCCAATCAATTTATCCCTTTTGTGCTCCAGAAGTAACGTGTTGATGGGCTGGAATTGTTTATAGGTCGGTCTGAGCCACTAGGTTTCCAATTCACAGAGCCTGTGGACATTTCAGCTTCGACACAAATGTTGAACACAAGTTAAACTTCGCTGTTCCTGTGTCATCATCCTTAAGTACCTGAAAGCCGTCCATGCTGTTTGCCTGTAAGAGTTGTGTAATTCAGTTCTTATACATTGCCTGGCCTTGAACTACATCTCTTTGATTTGACAAAACGGCAGAAATAGTGTTCTCTTTGTGTTGTAGATGTCCCCCATTGAGTGGATGGCTAAAAGCGGGACGAATGTGCAGATCAGTGTTTCAAATGGAGTCATAAAAAGACTGGGCTGAGGCCAGTATCTGCTCATTTCCCTGTCATTAAAGCTGTAAGCCATAATGCCTCCGCCACTTCGACACTCTTTCACGGCATGAAAAGTACCAGTATGGGGCCGTCTCAGATTAGCAATATTAAGATATTTCAATTACATCGAGACAATAGCATGCTTAGGAATGTGGCGCTGTTATGACATGTACTTTTGTGAGAATCATGAAAGGGCTTTTTTTTCCCCACCGCACTAAATCCCAGCCTATAGGCAAATTAGGATTTAAACTCTGGCTCTCCCACATGCCATGTGTAATGACTTCTGCACTTCTTTGCACTTTCCAGTGGAAACCGTTGCTTTAGATTGACCGTTGCTTTAGATCAGTGGTTCTCAAAGTGGGGGGCGCGCCCCCCTGGGGGGGCGCGAACACTCTCCAGGGGGGGCGCGATGTCACAGACGGAGAAAAAATAAAACGACCTGTCACTGGTTAGTGAAAGCTCCCTCAGTGGCGAAATGCAAGGGGCTGGACTGACACAATCAAATCAAATACTGTTTCGCTCCTGATCCACCAATCAAAACGGAGTCTTATCATTTGAACGCGAGTTGCACCTTAGCTTCCGAGTATAAAAAAAAACCGCAGGCATGGTAAGCGCTCACCCTGAGACTACACTCTGCTGAGTTTGTTCAATTTATCTTGTTTCCTCCATCATTCAGATATTCATTGCTTTATAAACAGTTTTTTAAAGACTCACTCTTTCCTTAGTAATACCTTACTGCACTTGCAGTAGGTCTATTCGTAGCCTATTCTAAGGAGTAATTTGCTCCAGTCTTTTAAAAAAGCTCGTAGCCCCGAGAGCTAGCCTAGCTAGCTACCTTCTTCCAACTGCAGCTAGCCCTTTTCTCCTTAACACCTACCTTTACATTTTTTTATCATCCACCGTGTTGCAACAAATAAAACACCAGCACTTGAATACTATGTTGTGCTGTCCCTGTCTATATTGTGTACAGTTCGTTTTGTTGGGAATCATTGCCTAGCACAGCCTTATCCATTATTCGTGTGCAAGTCGTTCACAACCACACACAAGAACACGACGTTGAAATTAGAGCTTTATTAACTTCACACACACTGTACAAGTTTCTGATTCGTAAAAGTCAGAAAGAGAATCCTGTGGACTTCTTTAAACATAAACGTGATGGCCTCCAGCAACAACGAACCACCATTTCCAAGCAGTGTCTGGAGGCATCTTATGTAGGCTAGTTGCTCATAGAATTGCTAAGCTTGGCAAACCCCATACAATTGCAGATTTTGCCGGCCGCGCAAGACGTGTAGAATAATGATTGGAGCTAAACTCAGTGCAATACCTATGTCAAATGACACTGTATCACGCCGAATATCAGAAATCAGTTTGGGTCCTATTTCAAAGAGGACTACCGTTAATTCGCCTGAGTTCGGGATCCATTTATCTGCTCAGCAGACGAGCTGTCAATAGACATGAAAGAGCAGCTGAAGAGTGACAGTAGACTTAAGCATCTCCCCTCTTTCGTCATTCTGGGTAGCAATGATCAGATTTGCGACATAGCCTTAAAAATGCTCCTTTTTTTCCGCGTCGACATATTTGTGCGAGGCAGGCTTTTCAAGACTCCAAACTAAATACCGCAACCGCGCACAGATCGAGGATGACCTGAGGATGTTTGTCAAACATTGCCCCAAGATTTGAGCACCTTTGCAGGGCAAAGCAGGCTCATGTCTCACATTGACAGACCTGTAGGATTTGTTTTGTAAAGATCACAAGAGGCCCATAATAATAACAGTATCCTAATGATAGCAATAATAACACTTATTATTATTATGATAATAATAATAATAATACAATAATAATAATTGGTCGATAATCATTAATTATAATAATAATAACAAAATGATGGTGATAATAATGAATAGCCTACTAATAGGCCTACTATTACTGATAATAACAATAATAATAATAATAATAATAATAATAAATAGTTATAATAATTGTCTGTATGGGCCTAACAATAGCCTAATCTTGACATGTCAGGCCTATCAATAACAAAATGCTATCTATCTATCTATCCATCTATATATATATGGTGGTGTAGTTGAGGGCGGTGGCGGAGGGCCGCGGGCCCGTGGGCCCGCGGGCAGGGGGTGGGGGCAGTTGGATGGGGGGGCCCCAACTACCCCAAATCAGCTTTGGGGGGGCCCAGCTTGCAAAAGTTTGAGAACCCCTGCTTTAGATTGACCGTTGCTTTAGATTGACCGTTGCTTTAGTCTGGTCCTTATGTTGAGTCCTTGGCTTTTTGGGGACATATAGCAGCCTACTCTGTAGCATGTTCTGAGTGCATACCCAGCCTTTGCAATGCCCTGGTGTGTTCATTTATATGATAGCATGCTTCATCGCTGCTGAACTGTATAAGTTATCCAAATAATAATAATAATAATAATAATATGTATACACGAAGGATTGGGGGCACAAAACACTATCAATCCTCGCTGGGTCTCCTTGTCATGGTTTTAGCGGCTGGGAAATAGTTTGGTTCTGGTTGATGTTGTGAGACTGTGGAGCGTACTTTTAGTATTTCAGTGCATTGCTAAACACGTAGGCTGGAAACAGTTTTTTAACACAGTGCCATTTGCTTTGAGACTTCTTTAAGGAGAAAGGCCAAACATCCCCAGGGGCCTGTGAGAAATGCTCAGAGGTAGCCTATCACCTCCATCGCTTTCCTCTTTTCATCCTTCCCTCCTTCCTTCCTTCCTTCTTCCCATTACCATCTAATCCCTCTGCTTTGCCAAGCAAATGAACTAGACTGAAGTGAATTATTGATATCTCTTAAAGATACTAGACAAGCACTCATACTGGGATGGTGGAAATTCATCTCTGCATGTAGCTATAGCTATAAAGTGAGGATATTCTGGTCAGGTGACCAGGGCATGGTGGTAAACAACAGAGGTGGGCACTCACGTGACTTGAGCGTTGGCACAGGTGACTGGCACAGGTGACTTGAGCGTTGGCACAGGTGACTGGCACAGGTGACTTGAGCATTGGCACAGGTGACTGGCACAGGTGACTTGAGCGTTGGCACAGGTGACTCCCGAAAACGCACCCAGATAGGTCGGTCACTTGGTAATGTAATAGTTAATGTTAGCGCCCATGGATAGTTGTTTAACTTAGTTTAGTTATCTAACATTAGCTTGCTTCTGGCTTTGTAGCTGAGGGAGCTTAAGGAATGTTTGTTTGTCACACTTGTTCAGCAACAGACAAGTGAGTCCTTTCTTCTTTACAATTTTTCTCAGTAGCCTTGGTACATTATCCAGTTGTGATGATCATAGACATTTCACATTTTTCCACTCTGGCTTGATATTTACAGTACACTGTTCCCTTTCAACAAATGTTATCAATCCTCATCAATCTACTAGTGTAACCCATTTGCTAGTCAAGACTTACACAATTAATAGATACCTAGTATGTGTTTTTTTAAGGGTAAGACTAAACAGCAGATGATTGTACATAGCCTTTTGCCTGAATGTGCAAAGGCTTTTCTAAAATGTTCAAAAGAATGATAAATTGCTGTTATAATTTGCACAAATGAATAGATGATGTGGAGTTTGAAAAGTTTTGAGGAAGGTACCACAGCAACAGAGAAAAGCTGTAAGTAGGACCTCAATACTTGGTGTATACTGTAGCTGTGTGTTCATGTTACAAAATACAGTTATTAACTTAAAGGAAGTTTTTTTTTTTCCATATTGCATTACAATAGCGTGTTTAGAGCTATCATGAACCAAACAACTAATCTATGCTAATTCTGTATGGTAATAGATAAATGAGTGATGATGATACAGTACATTCTTTAAATTCCTTAGATATAGCTATGCCATGTTTTAAGCAGGCTGGATGGCATGACGCAGATGATAGAAAGCTCATTACAACCAATAGATTTAAAACTCGACTTGGACTTGTGACCAAAGACTTGGGAATTGACTTGGACTTCCAAAACAAAAAGGACTGGTGAGCATCTCTGGTAACCAGTCACCATGCCACTGACCTTGATCCGTCTGAGAAGACAAAGAAGCCCACCACATTCTCATGTCGCCTTTCTAATGGGAGCTGGGCTGTTTGTGGTGTTCGCAGTGCATTTAGGCAGGTTTCACAGAGCCGGGTCGATGCAGGAGCGCTGCCAACCCCGGCCCCCAGAGCCACTCCAAACAAAACCACTCAAGCTGTACACACAACGCGCACCGGCAAGCCTTGCATGGGGGTGAGCGAGGCTGCACAGATATCAACAACAGCCACCCCCCCCCCCCCTCATACACATCAAAGCAAACAGTCATTTTATTCAGTCGCTTGTTTTGGTTTTTCGCCTCCACGTTAATACAATATCCATTCTTTAAATATGCGGTGTGTAAATGTGGTGTCATCTGTTTGTTTACCTTTGTGGTTTACTTTGTTTTTGTTGTTGTTGTTGTTGTTGTTGTTGTTGTTGTTTTGCTTTTAGAGGTTCACTTCCTTCTGAGAGTGAGGACCTGTCTTACTCATTCGGAAATGTCCATTAGCAAAAGGTGCATGTCTGTTTGGTTCTACAAGAATTTGTCAAAAGTAAGAATATATACTTTGTGCTGAGGGAGTTTTAGAGCCTATTACAGGCCCCAAATATGATTATTACAGATGTAAGTAAAGAAATGAATAGAGAATGCTAATTTCAAATTTGTGTGCATGTTATGTTGTGTGTGTGTGTGTGTGTGTGTGTGTGTGTGTGTGTGTGTGTGTGTGTGTCTGTGTGTGTCTGTGTGTAAACGTGTGTATGCGAGAGAGTGTATGTGAGACTCTGCCTTCACCAGTCTCACAGAAGTTGCTGAGACCGATTACAGGACGCTCATTCCACTGGGTGAGGGAAAAGCAAAGGTAAGCAGGTGGCACACACACACACACACACACACACGCATACACACAAATATACACACAAATATACACACATGCAGACGCATTCACAAACACACACATACACACACCACATACATACACGCATACAAGACACGCAGTCTTTTCACAATCTCTTTTCAACATAGAAACAGCCTTTAGCCAGAGAGAAACAAGCTGTGTCGCTGCTCTTTACCCTCAGCCAATGTTCCACTTCCAACTGGGTTAAAAGGTTGAGCTTCTGCGCTTGCGCCACGTTGCTGAAAACATCTTTCTCCTGCTAATTTCAGCCCGGGCTCTCTGGGATCTTCTCCTCAGAGTGATTCCATGTCATCAAAGAGCACATCATCTGTTATTGTAATGAGTCCTGACTCCGACTCGACTCTGAATCATTAGTGAATGGATCAACGGCACTCATCGATGCAGCGGAGCCCCGGTGGGACCGTGCGTGTGACGGGGGGGCCCTTCCAGCATGCTGAGATTGATCATGATTTTAATCGCGGCCGGCAGACAGTCACAGAGACGACAACAGCTCCCGAGAATAGGAGAGCAAGAGGAAACTTTTGGGCAAATGTCCAATCAATCCCAATAAACGGATGACTGGTAGAAAATATAATTTCAAATTAGGCTTCAAGTTGAACACTTTGTCACGGTTACGTGTCTTTTTTTTTCAGCTGAGGGAAAACAACACATCTACAATTTGAGCCATTGCGACAGCACGAATAGCGTTCCTCACACACTGAGGAGGTGTTGCCCACCACCAAATGAGACGAGGTCAGATTAGAATAATCATCCAGTGTTCCCACAGTTTGAAATGGAAATCCACTGCTAAATTGAAGAAAATTCCTGTAATTTCCTGCCATTGACTCAGTCTTAAAAGAAGCATGCCTAGAAATGTCAAGGTATTGAACCAGTAGTTCATATTTGATGCCGTGCTCGCAATAGAAAAACCCTTCTGCCTCACTGGTTGAAGAAAATCTTTGGCGCAGTACCACAGCCTACGGTTCTCCAACATCAATAGATACTCTTCTCTCAGAAGCAACCTTTGTTCTCTTCCAAAGCGCGCCCACAAACATAAATAATATTTGTAATAAGACCAGAGAGGCTTTGACAAAAATAATACCAAAAGTCCAGTTTTCTGAAAAGGTTACCTCCCACCACACTGCCACCCTGTGCTTTTACAAGGTCACTTAGCATCCCCGCACAAGTTTCTGTACAATGAGTTTACCGACTGGAAGTAATAACATGTACTTTGTACTCTGAGTCTAGGGATAAAATCAGTGCTGGTCAGCCTCGCTGTTTGAAAACTACTCAGGAACTGATAGAAACATAAAGACTTCCCCTGGCATATAACACAAAAGGTGTCAGTTTCCAAACAAAATAGATCAAGAGTGAACCCCAGAAGAGATAATATCTTGGGATGAAAAAAATGCTGTGGGTTTATCAGATATTAGAAAATGCCGGACTGCTCAAAGGTTCAGGGAGATGTCTGTGGGCCTCCCGTCCACAAAACTCATTCTACTGATTCGATAAGATACTTCGTGTAGACAAGGGCCATTCTTTCTCGCTGAAACAAACCGATATAAAACCCCTCCACACACACACCAAACTGACCAGCAGCCTGCTACTTTAAAGAGTTACTTAGACTGGTCATTACCATAGGGTTTGTGGGAAAAAATCTCATCCCTGCACTAAAATATTCAATATGGAGTATTGGAAAATTAAACAAGTTGTTAATGGGAAGCCACAGCAGATTCTCTTCTGTGTTATTTATCAAAAGACTTGGGTAATATATGCAATCAAGATTCATTTTTGCCCTGAATAAGACGAGACCCGATGAGTGATTGGAAGTACTTTCTGTTGTGCCTTTTTTAAATAATGGATGAATTACATGTGCTTTAGGAAGGCTTTGAGTTGCTAAGCAACAGCCGCCACATGGCAAATTCCACAACAGTGCGCAAACCGAGAATAGTCGGGCTCCCCCCGGCACTCACTCAAATAAAGACAAATGGGGAACACACCTCGCAGACAAAAAGTTACACTAATATTCAGAAAACATTTTAATCATTTTCAGTGCACCACAAAAAAAAAAGAAAAGGTCAGTGAGACAATGAGTGCCTCAAATGAGGCGTGTAAATTAATCTACACATTTGAAATATGGCTAATGATGATCGAGCACCAGCTCTTCTCTTCAGCCACTTCTTTCACCTGTGCACATCACTGCCAACTGCTTCTCTTAATGGGGGATTTGGATCAATGATAGTTCAGCAGACATGGGTTAGAGACCAATAAGGACATAATAATAAGGTCTGGCGTCCAGGTCTGACTGGTTTGCATTTTGGCATGAATTGTTCATGCTTTCTAATAATAACATAATACTGTCCTCCGTAATCTCTCATGGTTTTTCCATCCAGAGATCTCCAAATATTTACTTAGACCTGCATCACGCTGACATATGAAATATCCAGCATTTACATTTTGTGCTGAATATTTCACCATATCGATTTTTCATCGCCAAAGCCTTTTCACAATTAAAGAAGGTGCAATTACTTTTCTCCCAAATATGGGGGATAGAATCATTTTTCAGCACTGTATTATTAATCAAAGTGCCAGGATTGACCCGGCCTCTCGACTGTGAAATTGTATTTCTACTTTACCAAACAACAATAATAGATTGGGTGTGGGTGAGAGGGGAGAGGAGAGAAAAAGTAAATTGTACAGCACGGTCCAAATCAGTGGATAATAATTACAGCACAGGGCCATTGTGTCTGCAGAGACTGTATGCTGCCTAAGTCATTTTCAATTAATGTCCACAGAAGCCACTGTGAATAGAAGCTCATGAAATCCTCTGAACTGGACAATAATTTACACTGAACTCTGCTGCAGCAATGGAATTTTGAGTGTTGCATCTGAATCTCTCTCTCCCTCTCTCTTTCTCTACCTTTATACCCCCCTCTCACACACATACATTCAGTCTATTTGTCTTTATTTCTCTCTCTCTCGCACACACTCACACACATCCATTTGCTTACATAATGTTCATTTCACACAGTGTTAAACTGAAGGTGATGAATGTATCCTCTCAAGTAATGGTGAGGAATGCAGGCAAATGTCTGATTTAATGCTGAAGGCTGAGGGCTGAGGGAGCCATGTTGTACTAAAGAGACAGTGTTATACAACCAGACACAGACACTGCAATAGGGAAATTGGTAATCATAAAATATGTCTATAGCAAGCAAACCCGGGAGAACACTTGCAATTTGAAATGTTTTTACCGCCATGATTGTCTGATTGCAACATTTAAAAAGGCAAAATAGGTATTGTCTCCTGTGAATTTCATAAAATGTATTCATAATACAAAATCCCACAACCTGTGTGTGTGTGTGTGTGTGTGTGTGTATGTGTACGTGTGCGTATGCATGTGTGTGTGCATGCACGCGTGTGTGTGTGTGTGTGTGTGTGTGTGTGTGTGTGTGTGTGTGTGTGTGTGTGGTGTGTGTGTGTGTGTGTGTGTGTGTGTGTGTGTGTGTGTGTGTGTGTGTGTGTGTGTGTGTGTGTATGTGTGTATGTGTACGTGTGCGTATGCATGTGTGTGTGCATGCACGCGCGTGTGTGTGTGTGTGTGTGTGTGTGTGTGTGTGTGTGTGTGTGCATGTGTTTGTGTGTGAGTGCACGCAATCTAAAGTAAATTTAAATCTCCATCCAGTGAAATGCATGCATGTGTTAGACTGATGTCACAGGTGCGCGTTGAGTTAAAGTCATATGGGGGTGTCCTGAGGTTCACATCTCTCACTCTCCTCCTGCTATGGTGAGGTGTGTTAATGGCTCAAGTCACGGACTGAAAATAGGGTTGTGATGATGGGAGCGAATACTTCACAGTCCTCCCCTGGCATGCTACACTTGCAAAATATGAGGTTGATGAACACTTGATACTATTTGTCAATTGTGTTTTTGTGTTGGCAAATGGCTAATTAATGGAATTCTTCCAGACAAGCCCGTGAGAACCGTAGAGCACTTATATACCTGAGCCCATTCTCTGAGGCAGCGGCGAAGGATCCAAAACTTCTCCTGACAACTTTCCTTAAAGTCAGAAATATTGATAATATCTGAAAATATTGAAAAAAGGTCTGCTTCACATCGACATCCTTATCAACTTGGTGGAACTTCAGTTATGGAACAGAGTACAACTGTAGAGTTCTCTGTAGAGTGAGATGGTTCAGTGACATCAAAGTCAAATTCCCACAGCGCTTCCCTTCCAAAGATGCAAATGTGCCATACTCTGGAGACGTGTCGGTACATCACCACGGCAGACAACTCTGCAGAATGTAAAATGGTATGGTGTACCTGGCAAAGTGTGTGTGCCTTTCTCTGTTAGCTGCCAGAGGTTTGAATAAGAGCGGGGGAGCTCTCACATGGACAGATCTATAATACATTTTAGAGCTCTTTGAAGTGCAAAATTGTGGGAGCTAAAAAATTGAAATGAAGCTGCAAGCGCCTGGCCGTCTTTATGATGAGCACTTGCATTTGATATTTCCTCCCAAATAAGAAACACAAGTGCGCAAAGTCATGTTTTCAAACTTTCTCTCTCTCTCTCTTTCTCTCTCTCTCTCTCTCTCTCTCTCTCTCTCTCTTTCTCTCTCTCTCCATCTCTCTCCCAGCCCATCAGTTATAAGATGTTGCCTATTAACTAGTGATTGGAATTAGAATATGAGCAGTCTGGCTTTGGCTCATGCTGTGTTTCCATGGCCCGTTTCATGTCTGACAGAGGATATGCATTGATGACAAAATTACAAAAAAAACTCAAACGATTTTGGATAAAAATGCTCTGATTTCCAACTTATTGAAGTTCTCTCGCTCATGACTTACATAAAGGTTACATAAAAGAATGCTGAATAATGAATGGTGCATTACACCAGGCTGTCATTAAAAACTTCATCTTTTATTAAGAGAGTGAGAGAAACGCTCCACAGATACAATTCATGTACCTCTCTCTAATTATCCTTGCAAATGACTTTGGGGACCAGGCCTAAATAAGAGTCTGCAGGAGACAGCAGTGCAGCAGGGTTCTGCGGGCGCTGCTGTCACTCGCGTTTTGAAGAGCTCTGCCCAAGGTCAGCTGGCAACAAAAAGTGACGTCCGGCCTGTCACAGGCAAGAGGAGGCAGGGTAAACATAATGGAAAGGCTGTCCGAAACATGGGCAGTATTAAAAATGTCATCAAGAAGCCTCAAAAGCAAAAACGCTGCACGCCACATCAGTAGCAGCTAGAGAGAAGCTGTGTATGTATTCATTGACTACTAGACACAAGCTGTCCAGCAGAGAGAGAGAAAAGGTGACATCCCGGGCTTAATTATTGTCACAAAGTAGGTTGAGCTGCCAATAATAGGTGATTGACTCCTTTCATCATGGGAAGGAGCATTACTGTAATTTGACATCAGTGAGTGTAGCAAGCGGCGAGCCCAGAAAAGAGGGCTCCAAATCCAAGTAGGTACCGAGCATTCCGCGCTGGCTCTGTCTCAGTGACACAGATCGTATCGGGGGGGATGGGGGGGGGGGGGGGGGGGCAGCAGTGTCAGACAGGGAAATAGCTCGGAATAATTGACACCACGAGGCTATTATTTCAGCTGTCAAAAAGTGAGCAGACAAGTCACAGTGAGACGTGTGTGTCTGTGTGCAAGAGTGAGAGTGTGTGTGTGTGTGTTTGTCTGTGTGTGTGTGTGTATATGTGCATGATAAATCACAGTGTAACACAGTGTGAAATTGAACCATACTTAAACCCCGTGGCACCATTTGGAGAAAAACAGACATCGCTACAGTTGGTGTGCATGCTCATTGTCAAGTGTGCAGTCAACGCAGAGCAACTGCTCTTCAGACTCGCCAACAGTCAACGCAGAGCAAAAAGGCATCACTGCTCTTCAGACTCGCCAACAGTCAACGCAGAGCAAAAAGGCATCGCTGCTGCTCTTCAGACTCGCCGACAGCCTTGGCTCAGACAGAGAGAACAATGTCTAAAGTCTAATTTCACCTTTGTGCAATTCAAATGTGTAAAATTGCTTTTCCACGCACGCCCTCGTAACATAATCCCAGTTCAATCAGATGACTGAATGGATACAACACAGTTTTACAGTAATTACAGAGCCACAATCATTTTGCAGCATGTGTATTCGAGCCTGAGTTCAAACCACCATTAGCATTCCCTCAGCATTTCCATGCATGTGCTAACATGTACCCACCCAGCTCTTGTCCAAAGGATACAGTACTAGTGTTACAAAGCCAGTATTGACACATGAACACAGGGAGGACCAAGAAGAACCTAACTGGGGAAAATGGCTGACTGTTCATATTTCAACACATAAGCTATTACCTTGATGTGCGCAGTGTAGGGTGATTTTACGGCGTCTTGGCCACAGATCTGAAGACGCTAACATCAAGGCCATGAGCAGACTGGGCACTGCTTTTGTTTTTGATTCTGCCATCACTGTTGCTGTTATCGCTGTATATGATTATGGTGTCCTTATGTTTCTGTGCTTGATGCTGTTTCTCTATTTACCAGCAACTGTGCATTTCGTCTCATTTTAAACGTGTTTAAATGCTTCACTGAGCACAGATGAAAGGGTCCTAGCAGCCAGGAATGTTTATCCTTTACACTCTTTTTTCTTCAAAATTACATTTTGTCATGACAGAACACATAGCGGGCCAGCAAATTACAAAATGTATGGAGGTTCCAGCTGAAGCCTCTGAGGCAATACAGATGAGGAAGAGCCGGCGAACAGAGCAATGGGCACCACTGCACCACGGCACACAGGCTCGACCACACCATCCCTGCCTGTGACGGCTGCCACTGGTCCTATACAGCTCATGATCTGACCCTGTGCCTCAGAGTAATCAGTGTTTCAGGTGAGATTATGTTGGCCCTTGATTATTTGGGCCTTGTTTTGCCTTTCCTTTCATTTCATTTTGCCATGATTTTCTGAGGACACACTTTGAATATCTTCATTTGCGGTGATTTTCTGACGACGCTCTGAATATCCTCCACTGCTTTTTTTTGGTAGTGCTCCACCTGGCTTCTCTACACCCAGCTCTCCTTGACCTAAGACATAGAATATCCTTGCTTCCGCCCCCTTTGGTTTCCACTTCTGCCAATCCTTGAGAAAACACTTGCAGTGAGAGGCACGATAATGAAACCACTTGGAGGGGGTCCACAGACAGACAATAAGAGCACTATCTTTCATAATCAACAGCCCCTCTCCAGCCCCCCCCCCCCCCCCCCCCAGTGGCACTTACAGTTTGCTTCAGCCTCTTTCTACGCCCCTTTTTTATTCCCCAGCACCTCAAGTAGTTTTTCGTCTGAATTGCTCTCTGTCAAGGTTCGGTTGATGATTAAGCGCTGATCTGAATTCAGATGGCTCATAACATAAGCCACCCCTCCTCCTAGAACTAGCTGTCCTCTTATCCATATGCTAAAATATGTTTAAATTTGAAAATATTGAAAATATGTAAAAACACATTATTCCCAAGTGCAAGACGCCCCCCCCCACCCCACCCCACAAACCAAAACAGGCCTCTTGGCCAAACATGCTCAGACTTTAAGTGAGGGGAGAGAGACAGAGAGAACGTCCTTAATGAACCTGGGCCAAGGGGGGTGGGGTGGGGTGGGGGTATCTTTCACTCTCTGATCAAGACCCAAAAGGAGCCTGACTCTCAGTAAACCTAGTTCTGTCCCCCTGGTATGATCTATATGTCATTGTCTCTGTAACATCTGTAATTAATCACCCATTTCAGACTGAATGCCGTCTGTCCTCACTGTCCACACTCTGTAATGGGGTCAGTGCTCTCATTTAAAACGGAGGAGGACAGAGGGGCGTGAAATAATGTGGCTGCTGACTTTCTCCCCAGTGGAGGCTGGCAAGAAGTAGAAGAGCAGAAACTCTCTCTCGTATCCTTTAATGTTTTTAAGTAGGTAGCACAGCTGCCTGTAATTATTCTTTGTTTCTAATCATGTCCTGGTCTCCAACAGGAACTGCAGAAAGAGTCTGTGTTTTCTTTATTATTCTGTTTGAGATGTGTTTTCTCATCTGCCTCTGGGTGTTCTCATCAAGCTCGGCAGCCGCCTAACGCAACAGCTCATGAATCGGGAAAAAAACAAGCATGAAGGGAAAACGCCTGTATCCCTTGCTCAGGGATCGTGAAGAATGATATATGCAAACTCAAGGCAGCAGCCACGACCTTGAACACATCCTTAACCGTTTGCCATTGTTTAGTCAGCTGAAGCGATGGCATTCGTATGGCTGACACGTGACGGAATGCTCAACCGTTTCCATTTGGTTAAATTGAAAGAGAGAGGGAGAGAGAGAGAGAGAAGGAGAGAGAGAGAGAGAGAGAGGGAGAGAGAGAGAGAGAGGGAGAGAGAGTGATAGAGAGAGAGTGAAAGAGAGAGAGAGAGAGAGAGAGAGAGAGAGAGAAAGACAGAGCCTGCATGAAGTGACTCAACTCATCATCAAACCCTCAACTGATTCATACACTGAGTTTCCTTTTCATGTGTCTTTGAAACTGGAGCTGTTAAGCTTCCTTTCCTCAGATCTATTTTCTATCCACTGCCCTGCTCCTGAGCCAGCTTTCCACATTTAGCACATACCTGCCCAGGCATCTCACGCCAACAGGAGGAGGAAGGAAGCTCATCTCAGAGTCTAAAAAAAATCAAAGTATATTAAAATATTTTTGTTTGTGTGTGTGTGTGTGTGTGTGTGTGTGTGAGAGAGAAAGATTGAGAGAGTAAGAATGAGGGTATATGTGTGTGTGTGTGTGTGTGTGTGTGTGTGTGTGTGTGTGTGTGTGTGTGTGTGTGTGTGTGTTGTACACTTGAAATTCTGTTGTATTCTGCCACCATTAGAGAACAATGAGGTGATAAATATGCAGGTAGTGAAAGAAAAAAAAAGGATCATGCAATATTGAATGATATGAAGGCTTTACAGCGAGGCAATAACCCCTATGGCTGATAAAATAACCCCTATGGCTGATCAAATCCAGATATTAATTTGAGCAGATAGTCACAAAGCGCATTATCCATAGCCACTTAGATCAACCAATGGGCTTTTATCATTGACCACGCTAATATTCGAATTTCTTCTTATCTGACTGCCTCGTAACTCTCCATTATGATTCATGATTCATGCAGCACATGTGCTCTTTAGACACACACATACAGAGACACACACACACAAACACACACACACACACACACACACACACACACACACAAAAAACCACAAACAGAAATAGATGGTTTTCAGGCACATCTGTGAATCAGACAGGAACAGTGTTTCCTAGGGCTTCTGGTCCTGTTTCAGTTACCATCAGTGTAATAACGGGGTTCCACACTGACAAAGAAAAGGAAAGGAACCCAATCAGCGCAGTACAACAAGACACATCTCCATCAGAAACGTCTCTGTGCGTGCGTATGGGCCAGGCTCATGCGTGCCGGTCCTATTGAGGGGTGTTCTGAGGGCTCATCAGCGCACGCTACACACAGACAAACTCCAGCTCACGAAAGCGTCTGATAACCCGTAAATGAGCAGGAAGGACAACAGATGGCACACATGATGGCCCGGCGGATTCCTGGACCGCTTCTGCGCGGCGCCACACTTCCTGATTCATGCTCAAGCGCATTAAACCATTTACACAGCAGGTAGTGATGCGTGATGCGTGCCCAAACCACTGAACGCCACTGAAAAACCATCATAAGATGGTCCATCAGGCAGAAGGAGAGCCAGGGGGGAAAGAATCAGGACCTTGGACAGCGGCTCGGCGTCCTCAGTTCGTTACAATGGAGTGCTCTTACATTTACATTTAGCAGACGCTTTTATCCAAAGCGACTTACATATGTGCGACTTACAATGTATACACATTTTACACTGATGGCACACTGCACATCAGGAGCAATTAGGGGTTCAGTGTCTTGCTCAAGGACACTTCGACAGGGAATCGAACTAGCAACCTTCTGATTACTAACCGACTTCTTTACCTCCTGTACCACTGTCGCCCACTCTTCTGCACACTCTTCTGCGGGGGAGTCCGGTGACACCGTGGAAGTAGGATGCTGAGATGTACGCATCATCAATACATTTCATATGCATCTTGTACCCGGCATGGCTTGTTCCAGAGAAAGAGACTCACATGTGAACAATGGTTTCGCAGCATTCTCTGTATTCCCTGGACAAGCCTCACAGCGTGGTGTCAGAGCAACTTCAAACACTGGAGCACAACCTGTGCAGCATACAAAGTAGAGCTGCTCTAGAACCATTAACATAAAAAGAAAACCAGGAGCGGCATCTCAGCACTGCGCATCGCTTGCTTTGCTGTGCTTTGATTTATCCTTTGATTTCTTTTTTTTTTTTTTTTACTTAATTTTGAAATTCAGATTAAGTTAAAGGGATAAAGGCTACATCAAGACTTCTTTGTAACATATAACATTCATTTAAGTCAGTAGTTAACATTAATATGGCATCAAGTAATTAACTTTTTTCTTAAGGCTGAAGTCAATGTTATCTTATAACATGAATGATGTAACAGCATGGATATCAACTGTATTCATTCGTTAACGTGGTAATTATTACTAAAGCTTGTTTGTGTTAAGTAATGCATTAATTAATGTTAGTTCATGGAATCTGGGTGCAAAGCCTTTCAAGTTCAGTGTTCTCACTCTAATGTTCAATAGCAGACTGACAGTTGGCCAGAAGTCTAAATTCATCATGAGATAAATCAAGGCTTCTCCCCAGTCGCCATCTCTCAGACTGACAGGTTAGATTACATGTCAGTGGAGTGATTAGAAACGCAACGGACAAAAACAAAATCGCAGGCCTTGGAAGGGAGGGGGAAATCCTTTGGGGGCCTGTCAACCCGAGGAACCTCTGTCATTTCAGCCTCCCTCCCACGAGGTCCTCTCCCTGCATGAGACGGGTCTGTGTTTGGGTGGGTGTGTGCGTCTGTGTGTGTGTTTGCAAAAGTGTGTTGAGAGTGTGTTTTTGTATGTATTGTGACAGATTTTTGGCGCTGAACTGTTATACTGCCCAAACACAAATTCCAGAGACTCAAACAGCCCTCATTTTGAACCATCGCACTCATCTCGCCAAACACTGTCTCCCCTTCAGCTTCTCTCTCCCTCTCTCTCTCTCTTCTTCTTTTGATTACCTTGATCGTTTTCTCTCTCCCTCTCTTTGGTTTGATGCTAATTAAACACACAGACAGCTTTGGAACTAAACTGCGACCAGAGGTGGACAGGAATGATGCATAGCAAACCCAGAAAAACCCCAGAGAAACCTGGACACACAACACAACTTCTGCACATCACAGGGCCAGTCCTGGACACACAACACAACTTCTCCACATCACAGGGCCAGTCCTGGATTCCCTCGCAGCTCTTCTGAGGAAGGGATGAAAACGGTAGGGATGGCAGCCTCCATTAAACTCCTTTAAAATTAAGCTGCCTGACACACACATACAAACCCACAAACACCCCCCCCCACACACACACACACACACACACACACACACACACAAACACTCTTACACAGTAAATTAATCTGCATGCTATCTGCGGGTCTTGCCTTATCTCAGTGGACCGTGTCTGAACCATCCTCTATGCCCCCCTCCACAGAAATGACAACTGCCGGCTCGGTGGGAGACTGCTGCTCGTCCCCGTAGCAGAAGGGGGCTTTCAAGAGGAATCAAGGGCAGCCAGCTCGCCCAGCTCCTGTGGCGGAGGAGTTCATTTCATGTGATACGCCATGTAACATTCATTAAAGCGCTGTAATTTGCCCTGTGCACCGCAACTAATGGGCTTAACACACTGTTAAAAGGAGGGGGAAAAAAACCTAGTACTGTATAGGAACCAGATGACGAGCAAGTTATTTACATCCAAACCTCTCGGATACATCTCGTACAGAATGAAGGGGAAAGAACCCTGTGGCTTGATTGAACAGAATCATTTGTGTTCTCCTGGAAGAAGGGTGACCTCATTAATGTTACCAGTGATCAAAGTCTGATCACCACCTATTTGGTGGTCCTCAAAATAGCTTTGTTTTTTTTTCCCATAACGATTCCATAACTCCAGTCCTTCATTGTTGTTGGGAGACAATCAGGTTATACCAGATGAAAGTGTTGGATTTCTTCTGTCAGTCTTTCTCTCTCTCTCTCTGTCACCTAGCCAACGCACAAACCCTTTTTAACTACAGCAGTGAGCCACATCAAAGGACAGCAAGTGCAGTTCACTCCACTGATCCTCCTGTAATTAAGCCCTGCGCTGCACTGCACTGCGCTGCGCTGCGCTGCGCTGCACGGGTCTGATGACTGTCTGCTGTTTTTCACGGTCTCTCAGTGCCATGTCACTTTGCCCTGGCGCGTCACAAGCATGGCGCGTCCCCGAGCAGCTGACTTGACTTGAGCACGGTCCCTGCATACCAGATCAGCCTGCGTTTGTCGGTGAGGCTGGACAGGAGTGTAATGAGGGCCACTCAAGTGCTGGGGGTGGGCGAGGGGAGATGGGGGGGGGGGTATTATCCCCCCCCTCCACACGCACGCTTTAGACAAAAGCTTTAGAAGCGAATGTTGGATCGCGCCAGTCAGACATAACCGCTCTCTTGACGGACAGATTTGGATCAGTAGCAGAAATTCCGCTACGGATGCCCAGCTGTGTAAATCTGCAGTGGGACGGTGTGCTGCACGTTCTGCCAAGTTCAACATTAGCAAAGATAAATAAAGTCAGTGTTGATGCCTGTTGACGTGCTGCGTTGACATTATTCCTCATTCTACTCGTGCGTGTCCTTGGGCCCCTTTGCTTTGTCAATCGTCCAACTACAAGGAACCATTATCCAAACAACAATGATACTATGGCAACAAGAAGAGTGCCGCTTTCTACCACAATTACAATAATCACACAAATCCCGGCAAATGTGTCTCATTCCGGTTCCCACAAGACCCCAGTGAGCCTCACTCTCACATCAGACTTGTCCATAAAGGAGCCGCCACTCACTGGGCTTCTCTCAATAATCCCAACAGATTCAATAAACATTGTCTGAGAAGAAAATACCAGAGCTTTCATGATGAACTGGTTTTTACCATCCTGCTGTAATAAAATAAAAACAAATATTACAAAGTATGGAGGCAATGGTTTTCCATACCGCTTGTCAGTTGAAAACAGATTTTTAAGAAGCTTCTGCTGCGGTTCTGGCATAAACAAGCACCTTAAAAAGGATCATACTTGACACGCATGAAAAGGATCACACAACATTCGGTGCTACAGTTCAACATCATGGCCACATTTTTCGTTTGAGGTTGCTGGCTGGTGTTTCTACGGGGACGGGACTCCTCCATTCCATCCTTCACAGACAAAAGCCAAATCTTTCCTCCCTTATGCAATTGCGTGTAACTGGGTTAAGCCTGCCTGTGAATCGTGAGGAGGTGTATCTAACTGTTGCCCTCCCACGGACACTGCAGGGACTGAGCTCAGTAAGGAGGACTGGGGACAGAGCCTAACTTTCTCTGGCCTCTTCCTCTAGGGTTAGGACAGATTTAACACGCTGAATGGCTCCATTTCATACCTCTCCTGTGACAAAATGCAGTTTGGTACGCTTCAAACTGAGGTCACACGCATGTGTTTAAGAGAAAAATACTCCTCATACATGTGTTTCTGTGACAGCATATGCATAGTGGGGTGCATATCTGTTTGTTAAGTGGCAGGCAAGCTGGTGTGTGTTTAGAACAACTCAACTGATTGAGTCAAGGGCCAAGGGTCAAGGGTCAAGCTCATGGTGGGACATTGTCAGACCATATTTAAGATAAGCACCCTTTATTGTATTCATATTTTTGTATGGAAAGCTAAACCAGAGGCATAGTCATTATACACTGATTTAACATTTTACAATAATGTCAATACTGAAATCTAAGAATAAATATATGCACATTCTTGATCTAATATTTGCAAGATGGAACAAAAAAAGGTACCATCTCTGTGGTGAATGAATGTTCCAGACGTCTCTGGCAATTTCAGTGTTCTGACCTTGTCTGGGTCCATTTCACTGATCAGTAAAGTCCCAATAAAGACAATCTATTCATTGTGAAAATACATAATCAACAAAGCGCTTGACAGTTATACAATAACTGCTATATACCTATTTGTTGGAGGACAATTTTCAGTTCAAGAAACACATGTTCCAGAAGTCCATATGCAAACAGGATAAAAGCCAAAACCAAGTTATATTTTTTATAAAGACACGCCCTTTTCCAGGTGCACACCGACATGTACATGTAGAGCTGCACTAGTGCCTCACCTTTCACACCTATATATCTAGATTTAGATAAATAAAACTGTGGCCGTAGAAAAATAACAATTAACAACATTGCTGGCTGCTCTTTTGTGAAGGCACTTGATACAAATCTGAGTAATGTGTTTCCTCCGGAGCAACTTAAGGAGAAAACACTTATTATGGACTGCAGCATTTTCTCCTCAGTCTTACCATTTTTTATTTCTCTGGATATGGGCTTTTTTATCAGTCACGTATTAAAATTGATATGACCTCTCCAGCACATCAATGTAATCCATCTTGGTTTTCAGTCTGGCCCTCAACTCGGGGTAATCACTTTGGGTTTGATTGGGACATCCTGTCCTTGTCTCGATTGTGATCGTTTGCTTTTGCCTGGCGTCCTGGTTGGCGTGCGGGTACTCAGGGGGCGGGTGCGCGTGTCTGTCTGGCATGTCACTAAACCGGGATTTGGTGCCAAACAGGCTATCCACAAAACCCACCTTTGGAGTGGGCCCCTGGCTGTCAATCACCGTCGGGCAGAGAATCCCATTCCCGTGAAAGCCTGCTATGTTTCGGCACGGCGATCCGATGCCCACAATGGTGTTTATGGGTGAGCTGGATACAGCCATGGTCCACTCTTCCTCCTTCTCTGCCAGTGTTCTGTAATTTGACCTGCTCTCTTTTCTCTCTGGGAGCTCCTGCTGCTGCTGCTGCTGCTGCTGCTGCTGCTGCTCGGTGTCCTCCGGTCTGGGTTTGTAAATGGGGTTGCTGCACATGTGCACCATAGGGGCAGCGATGCTGTCGTACACGTGATTGGAGGGTGGCGTCTCGGGCATGGCGGGAGGCTGCTCGGGGAATATCCCACACTCCATCTGAATCCCGGTCAGCCCCACCTCCCCCTGCTTCCTGAAGGGCAGCTTCTCCCGACGCTTCAGCGCGTACGCACAGAGTGCCGCCGCCGCGAAGAAGGCCGACACGAACAGCACCAGCAGGCTCAGGATGAGCACCGACAGCGGGATGACCGCCTTGGCAGGCTGAGGGTCCGGCGCCGGGTAGCTGGACGAGACGCCATTACCAAACGAGACAGGGGAGGGGGAGGAGAGCCTGAGCTCGGGACAGATGAACTCCACAGGGAGGGAGCGCAGGTCTTTGCCTGCGAGCGGCTCTGGGGTTTTGCAGACCACCTCGCCCACCACCACCACGGAGCTGAGCGTGTCCAGCCACTGCTTGAGGCGGACTATGTCACAGGTGCAGTCCCAGGGGTTCTGGTTCAGATCGATCTGGACCACCGCCTGCAGGTGCTCCAGCACACCGCTGATGGGCAGGATGTGGAAGTAGTTGTTCCGCAAGTTAAGACGGGCAAGGGAGGTGCCCGCGAATGCCCCCTTGGGAAGCGTTCGCAGGAGGTTGTTGTTGAGAAACACCAGCTGCAGCATGGGCATTAGACTAAAGGCAGCTGGGCGGATTTCTCTGATCTCGTTGTACTCAAAGTACAGGTAACGCAGACTCTGAAGTCCATGGAACATGTCAAGCGTTAGAGCCTCAATATTATTCCCATTCAAATACAGACTTCTTAAATTTGGCAAATTTACAAAGGCTCCTTCTTGTATATAACCTATCTGATTGTCACCTAGGTGCAGTAAGTCCAGACTGGAGAAATTCCAGAAGTCAGACTTGTAAATTTTCTGTATTAGATTCCCACTTAAATATAGCTTCTTGGCATTAAGGGGTCGTGGCACAAGATCAGAGATGTTGCGACAACCATTCTCTTTACAGTTGACTGTTAACCCAAGGTCATTTATGTGTAAGTTGCATGTACAGCCGATTGGACAGATGATTGGGATGGGGGGTCTGGTTTGATAGCCGGCAATGGGAGGCTGATTGGGGAACACACTGCGAGGGGTAGGTGGCGTCTTGGAGGGCCTGGGCCTTTTGGTAGGCTTCAGGGGTCTGTCCTTCTGCTCAGACGAGGCAGTGTTATGGTTGACAGAGAACATGGAGGAGGGCTTTGTGGGCCTGGCTCTCCCCGTGTAGAACGGTAAATGGGGGATCCCGAAACGGGCCTCCACCTCCGCCTCGCTCATGGCGGGGCAGAGCTCTGATCGTTTTATTTCCCTTAGGTCCTTCCCGTGCAAATGGAAGGGATGCTCGCAGGTAATCTCGCCCACCACCGCCGTGTAGGGAATGCGCTCCAGCCACGCCTGTAGCTGCACGATGTCGCAGATGCAATTCCATGGGTTCTCCTCGAGCTGGATCTCCATCAGGCTGCGACCGATATACTCCAGTGTGCCCCGGTAGGCCAGAGCCTTAAGCCGGTTTCCACGCAAGTCGAGGTGTGTCAGAGACACTGATCTGAAAAGGAAGCCAGGCAGTGCAGGTATCAAATTGTCATTCAGGATAAGCACCCGCAGCTTGTGCAGGTTCCTGAACGCCCCGCTGTCTATCCTCTTGATAACGTTGTAGTCGGCCTGGAGGTATTCCAGGCACTCGAGTCCGAGGAACGTGTCGTTGCGGAACACCTCCAGCTTATTTTCATGGAGGTACAATCTCTTGAGGGCCCTGAGCCCGTGAAAAGCCCCAACATGGATGTCCTGCAGAGCATTGTTCCCCAGATTAATCGCCACCGCATTGTTCAAGTGCAGAAAACTGTTATAGTAAAGTCTGCGTAAGGAGTTCTTCTGCAGGTACAGCTTAAAAGGCCTCAGCCAGGACTGTGACACCTGGCTGACATTTGTAAATCCTTTGCCGTCACAATGGACGTGGAACAGGCCCTCTTTCACCTCGCAGTCACAGGGCTCGAAGCAAGGCTCGTCTATTTCCTCTGAGTCATCTAACAGAGGGATTGGGGTTGTCCATCCTAGAGCAATTGTGCTCAGCAGTGTAACCCACAACATCCTTCTGCCGAACCCAGGTGATTGCATAGCCCCCGAGAGACTTCGCCACTGCACTGTAAAATAAAATAACTTTAGTGAGACTACTGTTGAATGCAACACAATGGCTCCTGTAATCATGACTTTGCAGTGCTGGCTGAAAAGAGGGCACACATCAGAACTATGTATAAGCTTTATACATTTAATTACTAAACAATGAAATCATACTTAGGCATAATCTTTGTTTACAGCATCTCAATACAGCAAACACTGGCTAAAATACCTGATACATGAAGGAGTGTCTCAAGAGAAATGTGAATATATCACCTTTCCCTTCTCACCTTCTACCATCATAGTTGTAGGCTACTGTATGAAGACTGAGAGTTGTGATATGTGTATAATCCATTTACCCCAAATAATCAGGAATGCAGGAATGCAGGATTAAAAAATGTTTGTTGACAGATGATAGATAATGACAACAGAGTCTATTTGACCTCCATAGGCAATATTTCTTACTTTGCTAAATGGCACTTATTAGATAGAACTAACTGCAGGGCACTCGGATATACTAGCAGACCTGAGGCTGAATTACTGTATTTTAAAAAGCCTTTATCATTTCATGTTAACAGCGCATGCACAGCCATTGGTTGTTTCAGACGCTGATGCAATTATATTTAATGGATACTGGACACTAGGGAAGATACAGAAAATGTCATTTTCGCTAAATAACAGATGTTTTTAATGAGACTATGGCCCATTTTAATGATGAACTCTTAAGCACCTCACTAAAACGCACACCAGTTTTAACTGCGTGAATAACGACCTGGTAGACAGTCAACGTATTAAATGTAGCCTACGTTTCACAAAATACCCACTCGGTGTTACTGATATCTAACCAGGACTACCACATCGCTTTCAGAAGAGGATCGACCCAATGCTTCCGCTAGCTTCACACAGTACTGTGTAAGCACAAGAAAACCATTGAATGGCCAAGTACCGCATGAAAAAATGTAACTTACGGAAACCCACTGGGTTATTAAAGAGAATTACAAGCGCTTCGGCAGCATAGCGGCGACACATGCCATATTAACCGGTATCCAATTACTAAAAATCATTAACAAATGAATACACTTAGTGAAACCCAATGCACTGTAATGTAATCTATTTGTATTTCCCTTTGTCTCCTCATAACACCGCCCGCATTCGAATCCATAACGAAACTAAGCAGAAATGTGCGCTACTCACTCAGATTGGTGCAGGGCAATTAAAAGAACGCCCGATAGAACACTTTAAACGCTGTTGATTCTTGTCATGTCGTGGTCATTGAAGCACACTCTTCATCTCACTGTTCTTGTGGCAGAGGCAAATAGGAAAACCGACTACGTGACTGGACTGCAATGTCCAAACGAGGTTTGCTTTAGAATGCAGGTCCGCTCCCCTGACGAGCGCTCAACAGTGCAGCCAGTAGAGGCTGCAGCTTCACGCGTATATGCAGAACTGCTGCGAAGAATCTCTTCTTACTTCTTCTGCTGATCCACTGGCGGCCCGTTCAGTTCAGAACTGATGCTGGAACATCGGTGGTGGTGTTGAGGCTTTCAGACATATAGCCACAGCTTTGGGCTTCAAGTGGGGTTTAATGTTACTCCCTAGGATGTAACCCACTGTACAGGGCGCGCACATTCACGGACAGTCTTGCATTTATTATCGGAACAATATCAGTGCAGCAACCCGTGCAGAAAAATAAATCTCTTCCATTATTTCCTAATGCTTTTGCCAGTGAAATATGTTTAGACAATCGACAGGACATTGTTTTAGACTTTCACTTCAGTTAATCACGGAATTCCAGTAGTGTGTTGGATTTGGTGAGGGTTGTGATACTGTCTATTAGGACATAGGTGTCTTCCGAAGGACCCCTGTGCTTTTTTGAAGTAGGCCTAATGCAATGATTGTATTTAAACCGCTCATGTATTTTGCCCTCTGCATTTCTCTCTAACCGTTTAACAAGGCCTTATTTTGGTTACCATGGAAACTTTCTGCCAGCTGGCATCATTGCACAACATCTCTACTGTGGCGACTTTCTCAACTATCAAACAGAAACCTGCAGGTAATCCCATAGCCCTGCAAATTCATGTTATATTCATCATGTACAAAAATGGCAAACTTTGCATCTGATCACACTGACTTATTTTGTTAACTGTTCCGTGAAATAGGTTACCGGCAGACAGCTGGATGACAGCGGAAGTGGTTTTGACATCATGGAGGAGGTGTGGGGGAAGAACTCCCGCCTGTGCGTGTAGGCAAATCCACAGGGGTGAATTCAAGTTTATTGTAGTTAGCAGAGAAAGTTGACATTTAAATGCAGTTATGGGGCATGGTTGAAGTGGCCTTCTCAGAGTCCAGATGCCATCATTTTAAATACACTTGAGATTGTGATTTTGGTTATGTAGGCCAGCTCATTTTCCCAAAGATTCCTACAATCTTACATCACTGTGCCATATAGTCTTCTACCTGAATTTATAAATATATCCCAATTTAGCTCAAGTGGTTCATTTATGAATATCATTTAGTAGTTTGTACCTTGGAGGTATAAAGTATTTCATAAAATGAATACAGTCCCCCATGCTAATGTGGACAATAAACTACATCACCATTTGACATTCATTATGTATTTAAAATAGGATTTCAAAATGTTTTGAAGGTGGTGGAGCTACCACGGTTTATGAAAGATTTGTAGAGAAACCCTTTATGCAAGACTATGTTTTAATGATTCATTATGTACTTACCATTTAGTTTCTGCCAGGGTTAAAACCCCTGTTCAAGTGTGAAACCAAATGTGACAGAACTATATTTAAGCTTACTTCAAGCAAAGTAACATTAAAAAACGGAAGCTTTTACATGGCAAACTAAAACCCATATGCTGTTTGGTTCTTCAGATGCTATGCCACATCTGATTCTGAGCACATTCTTGTATTGATTTTTGGTCTCCATCATGCTAATGCCTCAAAGATAATGGATAGGTCCTAGCCATACATTATAATGCAACATCTTAACTGTCCAAAGCCACACAAAACACTGAAGCACTGGGTCTCTATCAAATAGAGAGTTTCTGTTATGCTAAAACACAGATCCACATGACATGACTTGTGTGAAGGTACAGGGTTATGTAATGTAATGTGATATACAGACCCCAAAATGACTTATTAGAAAAGCCACTCTGGGATTTGGTAGCTTTTATTTCTATTTAAGAGCATGGTTGCCATTCTTGTGTTAAAGGTAGAGTCCACGATTCTAATCTAGTACACTTTTCAAATGCAGCCAATTGCTCGCGCTCCTCCAGCTGACCGTTCTGTGTGTGCTTGTACACAGTCCTGGCTCTATAAATAGGAAGCAAACATAGTGGACCGAGCCATAAACAATTCCAGGCAATCAACCAGGTGCTTCAGCAGCTTGGAAGGGAGGAGTGTAATTTGATTGTCTTTTGAGCTCAAATATCAGCAACCTTTTGCCAAATCGCAGACACTACCTTTACTACCCACTGCATTATCTCTGGCATCTTGTTGTGATTCATTTGACAAATTATTACTGCAGGATCAAATCAATGATATTGTTTCTTTTATTTTTCACTTAGATGTATTTTGACATTACAACCTACGTGGTATAGTACATCCTACTACTGTTTTTAGGGTATGGTTCTGCATTTCATTCCTCTGTGCTCAGTTTCATTTGTCTTTGGTTTTGTGACTACCACCATTCCCTAAATGGGTAAACACTAGGATAGAATTAAATATCAGCCAGTCCCTAAGAACTATTGATGTGTCCTTGCGCGGCTGTCAAATACTTACACTGCCAAGATCAATGGACTTCCTTTTAGAACATAGCTGTTTGGGGGGAGTGTGTAAACTGCTCATTGATTCACTTAGCAGACTTTTGCAAGAGGTATGCTTTACACATCCAGCTCAAGAGTGAAATCTGGTTGAGAGTGTTATAGTGTAAGTACGCAAAACAGGAGCTGGTTTATAATCATGGAGATGTCTTTACTAATATGATTGCCCTTGCTTGATTCATGGCAAAGATTTGTTTAAATGAGAAGTTGGGCTTAACGTATCTGCACTCGGTCTAATATCAAGACATGTTTCACCCACCACCCCACAATAATTTTTCATTCACAGGTTACGACTGTGGTCAAACTTTTGAATTGACTTAGCCTCAAGGCGTTCGTTAATTAGCTCGCTGGGGTGTCACAGGCAGCCAAGGACACTGCAGACACAAGGCATCTTGGGACAGACAGAATCCACAAGTTATTGTAACCCACCTCAGTTAATTTGCCCTCTGCCATGCTCACGCAGACCTCAGACAAGGACAGTGGGCCCTGAGCTAAGGAAAACTGCTAGGGCTAATTACACAAACCTCCCCTTTAATTAGGATTTAAATTGGTTGTCATGGGAACCTGGCCTTCAGAGTTTCCAGGTACACCCTGGCTAGATTAAGAGTGCAGTGATTCCAAAGCCATTACACGGCTTCTGTGCTGCTGCAGTGCATCTAAAGCCAGCCAGCTTTCAATCAGGTTCGGTTTTTTCTTTGCTTTTTCCATGAGGAAGAACATGAGAACATTCCCGAGGTACCTGCTACTCTCTATTAACGATGTGGTCTTGTATTTCTTGTGAGACTTCTTAAAAAAATAAACTTTGGCTCACAGTAATACTCACAAAACGATGTCCCTGGATGTTGGGTTTATGATGTAACTTTGGTGCACTTGTTGTTACACATAATACATCAGTTTACAAAAGAGCTTAGTCATTGTCAAAGATTTTTCCACTCTGTAGATTGTGACATATGATATTTTTCAGGAGAACTTGATTTGCTTATGTAAAGCTATTCTGTCTTTTTGGTGCATTGCCTCTTGTTGAGTACATTTAAAAGGGTCAGCTCCAGGGACCCTGTGATTATGCTCCTCTGCAATGAGAAGAATATTAAACTAGAGTTGCGTATTCAAACAGCACTGCACTGTAAATATCCTCTGTGCCACCTGTAGGCTCTCTGCTTCCCACTGTCCTGTGGGGTCGAAATGTGCCCTGACATGGTTGTGATAACCGCTTCACTAACTGACGCTGATGCTGAAATATAGCTGTCATTGTCAAGCTCAAGCATGGGCAAATCATTTTTGAACGTCACTGGAGCTTTTTCTCATATTAGACTCTACAAACTCTAAATTCGACTCTCAATCTGTCATACTTCACAACAGCATTTTTAAAGATGCCTTCTGTCAAAATGACAGACATTCTCATGAAATGTCTCTTTTTGCTGTGTATAGGAAATTATGTTGTGTGGTTATATTATATTTACTTGGCAGTTGGCACATACTATCCTTGCACTCATGCTCATACTCAATGCTCATCTATATTCATAATAACTCTACTCTAACATGTATGTCATTCTCTGTGGGAATCACCACAGTTTAATATCCATATCTCTCTTTCTGAGTAATTGTATAATTGAATCATAGCTATAATATTACAGTCTAAGATATCTGGGCGATGTACAGAAACCTGTCTATAATTGATTATATATATATAATAGAAAAAGAAAGTATAAATTATGTATCAGGGCACTAATGAATATTGACATTTTACAAACGAAAGCAGTTAACCCATATGGTGTCATTTGTTTTTGTTTCATAAAGCATACCATTCTCTATTACCTACTGGTCATTTTCAACTGTGGAATAATAAAGGTTTAAAGAAAATGCACTGCAATATCACAATATTGCTTAGCAGTGAATAGTCACACAAACATACAGTGGCAATGGGGTGTCATGGATACCACAGTTACCCCTCGCTGCTGACACAGACTTCAGAGGTAATTAAATTGGTCTCCAAAGAGCAGAGAAGTGGAACTGAGAGAGAACATATAATCCTTGCCAAGGCAATGAATGTGTCTGCATTGGAGGAGTAATTTCTGTTTGCTCACAAGATGATATAAAACGACATAATGAGCCTCGCTGGTTGTTTTAATAAACTCCTTATTAAGATAGAAAACTATGTTCATGATCAATTAAACAATGAGCAAATACATACTATGCATCGTATATGACCAAGACATTTATCAACACTAGGATATGCTTTAATAAAAAGATTATACAGCACAACTGTTCCACCAAACACCATTTTGGACCTAAAACAAAAAGAGGAATACACAGCATAATCTCTTGCACAGTGGTGCTCATTGTTATTTTCACTGTTTTGTTATTCACTGACAGGAAAATGATGTACTGAAATCTTTAGTTAAACTGCAGAGACTAAGTCTACATATCGCTGGACTTTCAAAGGGGGAATTTTTATTTTTTCACTTCAACCACATGAATTTTCTACTCATGCTAGACGAAGTACTAATTTGTTAAAAATGCTTCTTGGCATTCCACTGGGGCCACATACTGCAAAAGAAAATTAAATGAAGTTTGGGACAACCCACTGCGCAGGCCCTGTGTTTTTCACATACTCACTGAGAGGCACATTATGCAGTCTGTGGGATGTCTATTTAGCATCCACTTTCTGCTGACCTTTGAAATGGTGGGTGTTTAAGACAGTGCAACTGAGATTTTGAATACTTTTAATGTTCAATAACATCTAAATGAATTCAGTTGGTTTGGTCAGTGTTTGATGCTTGGACTTGAGACAACACAAGGACCTCCGTCCCCCTGGTCCAGCTTTCACATTATCTTCATTAACTCCTTTAACTCATGGACATTCATTGGACATTCTTTTGTAATACTGGCCCCACTTAGTCACGTTCAATCAAATGCAGTGTCACTCTGTCACAAACGGTCCAAAACTAAAGGTGTACCGTAACCTGATGGGCAACCACAGACACAATAAGCACTGTTCATAAGGGGTGAGGTGAGGCACTGCAATTCACATGTATGAGAGCAAAACTTGAACAGTCTCAGGCTGCATAAGTGAGAGTGTCACTGGATGTCACCAGTGCACTCACCCACTCTTTTACAAGGGCTACAGTCATGGACAAAAGTTTAAGAACACTCTTTCTTCTGAGCGCAGTGATTGCATCAGAAATTAAACTGATTGCGTGAGATTGCATCATTTTTACGTTGGCCGATTGTAGACCAGTCATTTCACTCTGTTTTGCCTTTGCTGTAAATTCATGAAAATGGGTAAAGAGTGTCACTCACACTTTCCATCTGAATAATGACTGCATTGTGAACATCTTACTACACTTTAACTAATCACTTGTTCAGAATATCCTTCCTGGTCAAGAACCACAATTTGTGCTCTCTGGACTTCGTGAGTAACGCTTTTTTCCCCATTTTCGTGGGTTTTTAGAAAAGGCAAAACACGGTGAAATGCGGCACAGTGACATTTTTACTGCGTGATGGTCGATTAAAAAGTGATTACAATAGGCTGACACAACAATGACACAATCTCATGCAATCAAGATGTTTGTCTACGACTGTAGTTCCAACAGCTAGCTCCAGTGACCTGAAACAAAGTTTAGTGTAATGAACCCCTAAACAATGTTTTATTAGCTATGCACTAAATTATATGATTAAACTGTGAGGAAACATCAGTGACGGGGTTATAGTGACAAAATTCATTTTTATACAAATCAGCATTTTATGGGTTCGAACTGGCTCAACAAACTGTCTACTGTTTAAAATCATCCTGAACCTTGCCAGGCCGACCCTGACCTGGAGTCAACCATCTGGTACATCTCTACGTCAGTCTAGTCTAGTAAACTCTCAGCCCCTGCCCACCCCATCCCTCTCAGCCCCTTGCCTGCTTCTTAGCATTTTTTAAATATTATGCAATGGGTAGAGGTAGGCTCAGAGATGGAGCTGGACTTCTGCTTGTTAGAAACAATATAATTTGAGTCTCAAAGTAATCACAATGAAATTGTGTAATGACCCAAATGCACTCTGACCACTGAACAGAGATCAAATAAGCAATAGGTGATAATATCCCCTGAATTTCCCATTGACATGAGTGGGATAAGTGGGATTGCATGTGTGATAAGTATGGGTAAAACATGGAGGAAGCAGTTGCCATAATAAGCAAGGCCATATTGACATTTTTGGTTCAGGCTACTCCCCTTATTCATTTTGCTTTTGGTCCAATTACAAACTCAGCAAACACAAGTCATCACAGATGCAGAATAGTGTTTCATTGTGTATTTTCCGTGTGTTCTCCCTTTGGTGGCAAGGAAGCCTACTGAAGTCACATTACACAAAAGAACAATAGCCTACTCCGGCGCTGTCCTGAGGTCGATGTGCAGATGCATGCTGGAAAATGCACAGCATTTTTCATCCCATTCTGACCCTCCATCCCAGCAAATGAGTGGTTTGTCTGTCACCTTGTGGCCTTCTATAGTAGTGCAGTAAATGCTTCTTTTTACGTAAAAAAAAGGATTAATTAAAATATTTTGTAATTACATTTGAAATAGTGCTAAATAAATACACACAACATGTAGGCCAATACTAACCAATAATAATAACCTATCAAAATTGTGTGACGTAAGAATAAGAAATTAGTAAGAACAATGATTCGGGCTTTTTTCATGAAATCATGAAGGATACGTTCATGTCTTAGGATGGACATGACGACATTGCAGGCCTGGGATGCAAACACAATAGACATTTCGAAATATAATCATAGATAGCCTACATAATTAAAACACTGATATCATTTTTATGTTCTGTTTTGGCGAACATATGTATTTGTTTTAAATCAATACAATTAGTGATAATTATTGAGCTAGGCTGTAAGGGTCAACGTACCAAGAACAGCTGACTGGTTTAATTAAGCAATTCAATGCTGAACATTTTGGACCTGTGGTGGTTTATTTAAGGGTGGTAAACTTACGCTTGACAGTTCAGCAATGATGCACATATTTGCTAAGTGTATCTGTGCGATTCAAAACCGTGCATTATCATGGCTATTCTCTCGACGGATCCCAGGCTACTGTGGCCTAGTGGAATGACTGGAGTCACTGGGGTCCGCGTTACTATCGCGCAATACTGGTTCTAAGCAAATCAGAAATCATTTTGCTGTGCAGATTCCGCCCACTAAGACTACGGAAGTTAGGTTGATCCAACAGCGAGAAAGCAGGTAGGATAGTTTTGATGCAACCCTGCAACTTGGTTAACTGTAATAAATAATTATTTGAGTGGCAACAAACGTTATTCGAATTAACGAGGAAGCATTCTGTCTGTATATACATTTGTTTATTTATTGTCTTAGTCACCAGTGTGTAAGAGAAGTTATGACATCCCTTTGGATGCTGTAACGTTACCGTTGCTAGCTAGCACGCTGCATGATAGCAGAGCTGATGATGGGTTGTTAGCCATGAAATGTTAGTTAGTCTAGCCTACAGTTAGGATAATTGGCTTGCTAGTTTAGACATTGACATGTAGGACTTTACCGATATTCACATCACTGTCACGTTTAACTATTACCTTCACGCTATTGATTCCTTATGGGTGCGTGAAAAATTGATTTCCGTTCAGGTCATGCATCTCCCAAAGCACAGGAAACGGGTGACATTAACTGTTAGCAATGCCATCTGGGCTGGTTGGGAGCAACATATCTATTGATGAAAGGTGTTGGTTAGCCGTGCCAGCATTTTATTTGGAAGCATTGTTTTTGGCACAAAGCAGCTTGTGAGGGAGCTTCCAAAGCCATAGAGACGATTGTTTTTCTTTCCACATGGTGTTCTAGTGTGTCTCACTCAACTCTGTCTGTCCGATATTTTGCATCAAATAGTCAGAATCGCGCTGTTGAAGGCAACGAGAAGTACAATCCAGCTTGGGAAGTGGGTGTCCACCCTTCACGCTTACCGTCACTCGGCATCATTGAACTGCAGTACCAAAGTGTCAGCTGTAGTGAGAATGCCGCTTACAAACAAGTCCAAAAACGCCGACTACAGTGCGGCCCTGCCGACTGGTTCAGATCGCGGAGAAGGACACCAGCCCTCACAACCAAGAGACCAGGATGTGCCTCCGGGGGGTGGGGGTGGTGGTGGAGACGACAATCCGGGAGATCCTGAAATTGTGAAGTCTCCCAGTGACCCCAAGCAGTACAGGTAATTATATACAGTGACTCCATATGTTCCATGAGGTCAATAAGTTTAGACCTGTAGAGTGAGTGAGAATTGAACTAAATCACTGACTGACTCATGTGATAAAATTCTGAAATTCTCTCCAATCACGTCTCAGAAGCTTATTTAAAAAATCCTTGCAGATCACTGTTACTGTTCTTCATGAGTTCATGTGGAATTTGATCGCATCCTTAAAAAAAACTGAGGCTTATGTTTCATGTTAGAATGTAATGAGATACCCTGGTTTGCAGCTCTGTCTTCAGAGTTTTGCTTGGTTTGGAACTTGTTGTCTCTCACAGAGACAGTAGCTGGGGTGTTGGGTACTGAGTGTGCATGATGAAGTCCCTTCTATTATGCCATTATATTGATTGAGGATTCAACACAAACTCAAGATTCTGTCTCTCTCTCTCTCACACACACACACACACACACACACACACTCTCACTCTCTCTCACACTCTCTTTGAAACCCAGGTACATTGTACTTGGGAACGGATTAAGAGCACTCCTCATCTCAGACTTCAGTGGTGCCGATGGTAAGGCGGCCACCGAGGATGATGATGAAACGGAGGAGGAAGAGGAGCAGGAGGAGGAAGAGGGGAGCATTGAGGAGGGAGACTCAGGAGAAGGCACCGACGAAGAGTCGGAGAATGGAGATGATGAACAGGACAGTGACTTTGAGGAGCTAGACGATGAAAACGATGGGAGGAAAAAGAAAGCAAACTCTGAAAAACAGGTCAGCAAGTCTAAAAGCTGTTCAATAATTAGAGGTGGACAAGCCTAATGGCAGTGATCCCTCAGCTGCGCACTACGTACAATAAAACTGTGCAAATTCGTTGTTATCTGTTTTACAACAGTGATATAGCAACGCCAGTCATTACTTATTTCAAACGGTGTGTAATGGTATTTGTGGCCCAAACTCGTCTCTTACAGCAAGAAGCAGCCAGCATATGAAATCACATGTAAAGATGAACTCATATTGCTGCTGTTTGGTTTTCTTGTGATGTGAGCTGTGGTCCACACTGAGAGTTGTGGCCACACAGCCGGAGCCCCATCAGCTTCTGTGTCACCAGTGCATCCCAGTTTAGAAACTGCCTCTGTGAATGATGCAACATGGGAAAGTTACATGGTATTGCATTGCATAGAGTTGGAGCCATCAGGTGTGGGAGGTGAACATGCAACTTGCACCACTATTATTTTTGTCTGCTAGTGCAGCTGTCTGTGTGTTATTACAGAGAGGAAGCTAACTGTTGGTATTTTCATGAGTAGGCCTGGGAAGTAGTCGGGTGAACAAGCTATGTTGCTTCATAAGAGGAACCGGCTAGGGATGTGTTGATAAAGTTTAGATTCACTAGATATAGATCTGCGGCTCTTGAAACCGGGTTGGCGCAAGGGTTTGTTCTGTTTCTCACACTATTTGCCTTTGGTGTTGTGTGTTGAGACTCTCACGGGTTCACTTCCTGTTTTCTTATCTGCTGAATTAGTCTGCTGCTGCACTCTGCATTGGCGTGGGGAGCTTCAGCGACCCCAGTGATCTGCCAGGACTAGCCCATTTCCTCGAACACAGTGAGTAGCTCACAAATGATGAAACATTTTGGTGTCATCTGGGTTGGTTTTCAGAAAAAAAATATTTTTTATTATTCTTGCTTGCTTTTGTATCATCTCTCTCTTTCGCTCTCTCTCTCTCCTCTCTCTCTCTCGTTCCTTCTCTGGCTCTCACCTTCTGCCATCCTCCTCAGTGGTGTTTATGGGCAGTGAGAAGTACCCATCAGAAAATGGCTTTGATGCATTCCTGAAAAAACACGGTGGCAGTGATAATGCCTCCACGGACTGTGAGCGGACGATATTCCAGTTTGATGTGCAGAGGAAACACTTCAAAGAAGCTCTTGATAGGTATGCTGTGCTGGAGGTCTGTGTGTCTCAGTTTATTATCCTCATGTAATCACAGATGTGCTGAGAGTCACAACATATAGCATCATCTGCTTCAGAAAGTAAAATTAGGAAGTCTAAGATTCTTATACCTCAAATTGATATCACCTCACAACGCTTCTTTAGATCCAATGGAAACTGAACAAATACCTTGGATATAGCCAAACGTTCCTTTATTCTGCACTCTTCATGGTGTTCATAAACAGCATACAGATGTCTACACTCTAAGCATTATCTTTGGGTGGAAATATTAAGGCCAAACTATCATCCCTGAGCAGCAGCATCCTAGTGCTAGGAAAACCTCATGCTAATCAAGATATCATGCTGACCTCACCCATGGCCTACTAAATGGAGAGAGAAAACTCAAGAAATGAGTAGATATGATGCAGACAACAAGTTTATAAAACTCAGTAGTATGCAGTTGCTGTTGCTGTCATTAGTCAGTAGTTTCATGTTACATGTAGATACAATCATACCTTTCAGCATCATATCAACTCGTATATGCAAATTTAATAACACATAAGAATCTCAGAAATAAACTCCGCTTCCTCATAGTCTCGTCTTGAGTATGACTGATGCTTCAATGTTTTATGATCTATCTGATGGTCAGTGTTAAACAGATCCTTTGGAATGGAAGAATATATACTGCAAATGTATATGATAGTTAGGTAACCGTGATATTTTTGAACATATGTAATGTAATATTTGTCATGTAATTCTAGATGGGCACAGTTCTTCGTGTGTCCATTGATGATCAAAGACGCCATTGAAAGAGAGGTGGAAGCTGTTGACAGTGGTAAGAGAACTTGTCCAAACATTATAAGATGATAGATGTCCAATAAGCATTCCAATCCTTGAAACCCATCCCCTTTCTTTCTCTGCAGAGTACCAGCTGGCCAAGCCATCTGACTCCCATCGCAAGGAGATGCTTTTTGGGGGTCTGGCCAAGCCCAACCACCCAATGGGAAAATTCTGCTGGGGTGAGAATCACTCGGTTTCACATTGAACTGGCCCCTCACTCAGGTCATAAGTGACAGCTGTCTATAACCTGTCTAACTGATAATCTAATTATAAAGTGCTGTTGATTTTGTTTTTCGTCTTCCCAGGAAATGCAGAGACTCTGAAGCATGAACCCAAAAAACAGAAGATCGATGTTTATAAGCGTCTTCGCGAGTTCTGGAAGAGATACTATTCAGCACATTACATGACCTTAGCGGTGCAGTCTAAAGGTATGTGTCCTAAATTCAGCCTTTGTCGACCCCTCTCCACAACAGAGGGGGGCTCTTCCCTCTTCCCTTTTATCTATCCGTGCCAATATACAAATGCTGCGTTCCTTTCTCACAGAGAACTTGGACACTCTAGAAAAATGGGTGAGGGAGATCTTCTCTGAGGTTCCATTCAAGTAAGTTGAGCAAAGTACAATGACCTAGTTCCCAGCACGTGCTTCCTTTTTCTGACCGTATTCTCTGATTGATGGCTCACATTGTCACTGCTTCTTCTGCTTTTTAGTGCTCAGCCACAACCAAACTTTTCTGACTTATTGGATCCTTTTGACACCCCATCTTTCAACAAGCTTTACAGAGGTATAACTGCAAATCATCTAGCTTTTTGGACACCTTGTTTTGTACGCCATATTGTCAAAGTGTTACGGCAAGAGGTGTTTTTCAATGTTTTAATGAATTGCTTAATAATTTGCTTCAGATGTTTAAGTTTGTGGCCTGCGGGATTAACCAGGACCACACATACTGATGAATACCTATCTTGTATTAAAAGTCGTTTGTCAAAAAAAGTTCTTTTAGCAACTGGTTGAGCAAAGTGCTAACAGCACCAAGTCATGAATATGACTCCTGAGGAGCAAACTGGCAAGATAGTATACTCTACCTGTGGCAGAAGCTACTTTGGATAAAGGTGTGTTCATAATAGACAACTGTTAATGGATTACCATCTCTGTTGCAGTGGTGCCCGTCAGGAAAGTTCATGCCCTCACCATCACCTGGGCCCTGCCCCCTCAGGAAAAACATTACAGGTAAACACTGGGATTCTTAACCAGACCCAAAGCTATCACCCATTGCCAGCTGGTTTCAGCATCAAACCTTGTGTGTCTTGTGTGTTTGTTTCCAGGGTGAAACCCCTCCATTACATATCTTGGCTTATCGGCCATGAAGGAACTGGCAGCATCCTCTCTTTGCTCAGGAAAAAGTAAGTGTTGCCTTGTCCAGACTCAGAAAGGAAATGACAGCCTCTAGCTTTTCCCTTACTGATTCTGTCGGCACACCGCAGGTTTCCTACATGAAACAAAGAGGGGCATAGTGTAAAGCTATTTTGATTACTAGAACACATTCATTTGGCAATATCGAATCATGCACACAGATCTATGTGCTTTCGTGGGCATTTCATGTGTTTGAGGAAGGATTTCTGCCACACTGGCACACACATTGCATATGTAATTTAATCTCTACACAGTTTGACAGCATAACATTGACCACAGGGTTAATACATTGACCAATAATCTAACTCAAGAAAATATGCTACCAAATGGCTACGTAGGCTAGCTCTACATGGCACACAGTGAATAAAAGAATCCTCTATCATTTATTCGGGGCCTTCTGGTCTGCGCAACAAAAAGTGAGACAATAAAGTATTATTTTACAGCATAGTACCACTCAGTTTGGACCACTGATCAATGTGTGGTTCTCCCAATCACCACTCTAAAATGGCCTACCATCTCTCAGTGTAGTGGCAATGAAAATGGGCCTAAAGTGAGATTGCAATTATGTGTGTGTAATGATTTATGGATTTAATTTCAACATATTTCAGTACAAAGGTCAGCTGGTTGAAATTAACACAATATGTATTGATGTTTAATTAACATCAAATTACTGCACGATTGTTGAAGCTAATTTATTTGCAATGAACGATCAGTATGCTATTCAAGCCACGGTGCGCTTTAAATGAGAACTTTACTTATTTGATACTAGACAGCTATCTAACGAGAACTATGCCTATAGCTATCTTATTTAAGAGCCACGTCTTCAGGCTACCTGTGATATGGATTGTGAAACTATTCCAGAAGAAACGCAAATGTTTTCTGGTCTCGCTGATTGAGGTCTCAGTTGGGCCAAAGATGGCCCTGGCCCTAGCCCTCGCGCTGACCACATAGTGGCAGAACGACTATCGGCTCGAAAGACACGTTTAACGACACACCCACAAATTAATATGCCACCTGTCCCACAAAGGCTCTGCGCTAGCTACACCAGCATCTTATGAGTGCATATATGCAAATAACAATTATGGTCGACAATTGTCCCTTGTGCCATTTGCGTCATTGTGTCATCATTATGGCACACACGTAAGGCACAGCTCATTGGCCTTTCCGAGTAGTGCTCTGAAATTCTTCTCCTTCTGTGATGAAACCTGCGTCTCTTGTGTCTTGATCTTGCCCTCAGGTGCTGGGCACTGGCTCTCTTCGGGGGAAACAGTGAAACGGGCTTCGACCAGAACACCACCTACTCCATTTTCAGCGTCTCCATCACGCTGACGGACGAGGGCTTCCAGAACTTCTATCAGGTCAGTAGATCCTCTCCAGCTCTGAGACCCAGTACCCATTAGTTCCCTGTCTCTGAGACCCAGTACCCATTAGTTCCCTGTCTCTGAGGCGTGATGCTTTCATTTGGCTTACAGCACACTGAAGTCCTCCCATGTAAAAAAAAAAAAAAATAATAAAGGAAAAAAAATACAAAATATGAAGCATTCTTAGATGACCAGTTGTGGCTTAATCCCAAAGGCTCCCAAACCCTCCATGTGTTATTGTACAAGTCACACTTAACATCATTACAGTAGTGCACGGCTCTCCATACACCCACTCCCCCCCCCCCTCCCTGCATTTTACTGGAGTAAATGTAGCAGGATTGATGCATGCGTCTAATAGGATTAGCAGGGCCCAGGGCCAGACAGGAAGCAGGTTAAAGCAATCCAGTATCCATTATCCACTGGGTTTATTCAGTCCTACGGCTGCTTAACGCTCCCTAATCAAGTTTAGTGCCTCACTCCACACCCGGAGCCTCATTGGTCATCTCCCTCTATACTCATAACATCGGCTAGGGAAGGGAGGCAACGCATGTCATGTGTGTAGAAAAGAGACTGCACTTAGCGGAGGGCGAGGCTAGAGGGGGTAGAGGGCTGTGGTGTTCTGTTGCCTGGGGTGATCCAGTTAGGTTGGTTCTGATGTGAGCTGAAGGTCTCGGCTGCTTTTGAGAGCACCTCCCTTCCTAACTGGCACCTGACTAGCGCTTAACTTGCACTTCAGCAGTTACATTCCTGCACTTCTTTTTCCTTTTTTCTAGGTCGTTGTTTTCTAATTCTCATGTAAAGTAGTATTTATTGTTACACCATGCTTTTTATTGCTCTTAGCTTGACTGTTCTCTCCCTTGGACGTCGCTTTGGACGAAAGCGTCTGCTAAATGACTAAATGACTAAATGTAAATGTTTTGCAGGTGATCCACCTGGTGCTCCAGTACATGAAGATGCTTCAGACCCTCGGGCCCCAGCAGAGGTAGGTTAACTGCTGTATTTTTAGAATAATAATAATGGATTTTATTTGTATAGCACACTTTAAAATACAAAAGAAATCTCAAGGTGCTTAACATAGTATAGACAGTCACAACAACAATAATACAAAGTAATAGAAGTGCTAATGAAGTGCAGAAAATAAGATAATATAATATACCAAAAAAGATAATATATTAATTTAAAATAATTAATAAGATTATAATGAGATCGAATAATATGTATTAAAAACAGAGTAATTTTGGACAGAGCAATTAAAACAATGCATTCTAAAAACAACACAGAAAATAAACTAAAACAAAGACCAGGACTTTAGGTGAAGGCAGAGATAAATAAATGGGTTTTGAGGTGTGATTTAAAAGCAAGAATAAGGGCCACTGCAAGTCACTCCTGCCCTAGAAATGAAAGGACAAAAATGAAACATGATAATTACGTGCGTTTGCTGGCCACTCATGTATTGTGTTCCTTTTCTCTCGGGTTCGTGTTTTCAGAATATATGAGGAAATTCAAAAGATTGAGGCAAATGAGTTCCACTACCAGGAACAGGTACATACCAGTCATTCTCTTAAATATTTGTTCTAATTCACAGTTGATTTTGAGCAACTAGCTCACAGAATGCAGCATGTGCGTGCGTGCGTGCGTGCCAACATTTACGTATTTGTGTTATTGATACTGTATACTTACTTGGCCGTCGTCGGCTACTCTACAGACAGATCCAATTGAGTATGTGGAGGACATCTGTGAGAACATGCAGGTGTTTCCAAAGGAGGACTACCTGACAGGAGACCAGCTGATGTTTGAGTTCAAACCTGAGGTATGTACTTGTCATGGCCTCGCTGTTTGCCTTCATCACTATTACTTCACCTTCAGCTAGCCCTGAGGTAATAGGCTGACATACTCTAATCAGAAGGCCATTTCATTTTTTCCTACTCCCCACTTTCTCTCTATTTATCCTCCCTCGTTCTCTCTCTCTCCCGGCCCCCCTCTTCTCTCTCTCCCTCAGGTGATTTCCGCTGCTCTGGCCCTGCTGACCCCAGACAAAGCCAACCTGATGCTGCTGTCACCGGAGCACGAAGGCCAGTGTCACCTGAGGGAGAAGTGGTTCGGCACTCAGTACAGCATCGAGGGTGAGCCGTGAGACACACACACGCACGTATGGGGAACGGCGGGACAGTCCAGACTTGGCGAACCGTAATCGCTGTTTACTGTCAGATAACCGAGTTCCTCAGAATGAATCGTCAAACTGGATTGCCATGTTTTATTTGTGGGCTCCCTGAGCCTTAACGCTCCCCTTGTCTCCTGGCCTCCGTCCCCCTGCAGATATCCAGAAGGAGTGGATTGAGCGCTGGGCAGGCGATTTTGAACTGAACCCAGAGCTGCATCTCCCGGTTGAGAACAAATTCATTGGTACGTGTGTCCAAGATGCTCCACATATATACGCGTGTGTCTGGCTCCTTTGCTTTTCTTCAAGGATAATCTGCAAAAAAATGTCATTTAACGGAAGTACTGTGGGCCATATTATAACACAATAGCATGATGTTAACTTGTTGGTTTCACTCTTTTATATGCAAATACTCCTCATGTTGAGGTGTAGTTTGAACCAGCTAGCATGCATTCATTTTCAAATAATTCTTAAATGTATTAAAAATGGTTAAATGTACTAAAACTAGATACCTTGCAATGGTAATGGTATATTGCCACACTGGAATTAGAGTCCCACATGTGTAGGAAATTGATGTTGTCCACCCTCTTCCCCATCAGCAACCGATTTTACACTGAAAGCATCTGACTGTCCTGACACGGAATATCCTGTCCGAGTCATCAACAGTGATCGAGGATGTCTTTGGTATAAGAAGGACAACAAGTTCAAGATACCAAAAGGTATCAGCTCGTGTTTGTTTTTCTCTGTGAGAGCAAATGAGAATTCATAAGAGAATATCTTTTGGTGATAATGTTGTTCTCTTCACCTTTAGCATATATCCGGTTTCACCTAATCTCGCCCGAGATTCAGAAATCTCCTAAAAAGTAAGTCCATATAAATGCTGTGGAAATAGGTTTGACATAGGGTTGGGTATAGGATGATTTGCTAGGGTTGTCTGACAGTTAACGGACGGATATGTGAGGACCAGGTGACATTTGTTTAGTAGTTTCTTTGTTATTGACCAACTCTGAAGTATTTGGTAGGAAACTGTCCAACTGTCCAAATAAAGTGTCACTTAAAGTTGATTTACAACCTTAGTTGTAACCCTGTTCTTGCTCGTGTTTACCACGCTTGTCTGCTCTAATCAAATGGGCTGTGAGTTGACACCTCAGCGTGATTCCTCTCCCTCAGCCTGGTGCTGTTCGACCTCTTCGTGAACATCCTGATGCACAACCTGGCCGAGCCGGCATACGAGGCCGACGTGGCTCAGCTGGAGTACAAGCTGGTGGCTGGGGAGCACGGCCTTGCCATCAAGGTCAAGGGCTTCAACCATAAGCTGCCTGTGAGAAGATATACAGGCACACACACACACACACACACACACGACACAAGTTGCAATGAGAGGACATATGTCTGAATACACCCACACACACACAACCAACACAAGCACATACATTCATTTCAATAACATTTGCAAGTGCAAAATGAGGCCACATAAACATGAAGCCTTTTGACACATGTCTGTGTTGGCATCCTGATGAGAATACACAGGCAATTAATATCAGTGGAGAATTGGGGAGTCATGTCTTCCTGTTTTCCGTGTGGTTTCAGCTGCTGTTCAACCTGATAGTGGATCACCTGGCAGACTTCAGCGCAGCTCCGGATGTGTTCGCCATGTTTGCCGAACAGCTCAAGAAGACCTACTTCAACATCCTAATAAAGCCAGAGAAACTGGGAAAGTATGTCAGGCATCTAAATATGGCCAGCATTGCTCTAAAGCATAATGTTTTCATTTAACTTTCCTCCTCCATGTTGCTTTTTTTTTGTCCCTCAGGGGCCTACTTAGTTCCACCAACACCTGCAGTAAAGACTGAGTAGGATCTAATCCTCTGTCGGCTCTGTGGGTTCTTCATGTTCTCTCTCTCTCTCTCTCTCTCTCTCTCTCTCTCTCTCTCTCTCTCTCTCCTTCTCTGTTCTGCTCCTTCGGGCCGCAGGGACGTGCGACTCCTGATTTTGGAACACGCCCGCTGGTCCATGATCCAGAGGTACCAGGCTGTTGTGGACAGGCTCACCGTGGCCGACCTCATGGACTTTGTCGACAGGTTCAAATCCGAGCTGTACGCTGAGGGCCATGTGCAGGGCAACTTTGCCAGCAAGGTGGGTGTGGACTTGTGGGTCCTGGTGGAATAGTGTTTCAAATGGAGGATTTTGCCGTTTTAATAAATACAATACCCATAACAGTTGTCATTCTCTGTCAACAGGAATCAGTGGAGTTCCTGCAGTATGTAACAGAGTAAGCATTTGTTCTTGTCTTAGTTCTATGGTGTTTTGGACTTTCAATGGAATTGGAAAGAATGTTAAGAAAACTCCTCCCCCGCCTCCTTTCTTTCAGTAAGCTGCAATTCAAGAAGCTGCCAGCAGAGGTCCCTGTTCTCTTCAGAGTGGTGGAGCTGCCGCAGCAGCATCAGCTGTGTAAGGTTAAGTCTCTCAACAAAGGGGACGCCAACTCTGAGGTCACTGTTTATTACCAGGTGTGTTCAGCTAGATCACTCTTTTGGGGGTTTATAAAGCAGTTTATTACCAGGTGTGTTCAGCTGTATCACTCTTTTGGGGGTTTATAAAGCAGTTTATTACCAGGTGTGTTCATCCATATCACTCTTTTGGGGGTTTATAAAGCAGTTTATTACCAGGTGTGTTCAGCTGTATCACTCTTTTGGGGGTTTATAAAGCAGTTTATTACCAGGTGTGTTCATTTGTATCACTCTGTTGGGGGTTTATAAAGCAGTTTATTACCAGGTGTGTTCATCTGTGTCACTCTTTTGGGGGTTTATAAAGCATTGTGTTTATTTTCTTATTGTCCTTGCTTGCTTGTAACTGCCTAGGATAGAACAATAAGCTGAGTAAATGTAACTATAAACAAAGACAATGGTCTTGCCACATAATACACCAGCAGTCTTTTAATGGACAGGTAGGAGTGGTTCTTGTGATCCAACAACATCTCACTGTGTCAAGTTGCCACTTAACCTTCATTAACGTTGCTTCATCAGAAATTGCCAAAGGGATTTAGATTGGTGTAGTTGAGTGTCTGGTTTTGATAAGCCATTTCACCTCCTCTGGCTCTCCTCTGCTTGTCTCCCTCTTCAGTCGGGGCCCAAGAACCTGCGCGAGCACACACTCATGGAGCTGCTGGTGGTGAGTAGGCTTCAGTGAGGAGAGGACGGCCATCTCAGCCACTCTGCCTTTGGCTGGACGGCCATCTCAGCCACTCTGCCTTTGGCTGGACGGCCCTCTCAGCCACTCTGCCTTTGGCTGGACGTCCTCCGAGACTAATAGTCCTCAGTGGTTCTTGAAATCACTCTGGAAATAGATGGGAAGGAGGATGTCGAGTAGTCAGCTAGTGCAAGCAGTTAACTGTGTGTGTGTGTGTGTGTGTGTGTGTGTGTGTGTGTGTGTGTGTGTGTGTGTGTGTGTGTGTGTGAGATATATAGATAGTATTTTATTGATCCACAAAGGGAAATATCAGAACATTTCTGTCAAATTTCAGTGTGTGTGTGTGTGTGTGTGTGTGTGTGTGTGTGTGTGTGTGTGTGTGTGTGTGTGTGTGTGTGTGTGTGTGTGTGTGTGTGTGTGTGTGTGTCTTACACTTCCCCTTCTCTGTCCTCATTTTTAGATGCACATGGAGGAGCCGTGTTTTGACTTCCTGAGGACGAAAGAGACGCTTGGGTTAGTCCATAATCCAGTGTTGTTTGTTTGTTTGTTTGTTTGTTTGTTTTACCAGGAGTGTTTGTGTTTGTTCATGACCGTTTCATCACTTTCCTCGCAGGTACCATGTGTACCCCACCTGCCGAAACACGTCCGGGGTCCTAGGCTTCTCAGTCACCGTGGAGACGCAGGCGACCAAGTTCAAGTGAGGGGCCCTGATTTAATTTGCAGTCTGCAAATCTACTTCCAGTGATGACTGTAATCACTGCTAAGAGGCGGATGATGAAGAGACCACAATTACCCAGGATGCTAATTAGTCGCTTGCTGCATTGTTGCCTGTCTTGTAACAGCACTCATCATATGCCCGCATACGGCTGTCACGATCATGGAATTTAAGTCATACAAATAATTGTGATTAACGATTTTATTATTTTCCTTTTCATTTCAGGGCACTATTATAGTAGAAGCCTAATTGTAGTTTAAAAATACACATACACCTTATGAAGAAGAGCCATTTCTAGGCATTGAACATCGGATTATACAAATTCAAATTGCATTTCTGTTTGCCATCCAGGCTTTGTAAACAAAAACTGCATACGGCAGATATGACATAAATAACAACTTATATATATATATATACAATATTTCTGACAGTTACAGGTACCAATAATCAAAATAAACAATGTACTATGAGCAAAACAGATGACACCATTAAAAGAGCGGCAGTCAAATCTCCAATGGTCTAAAACAAAGTGGAAACGGTGACGGAAATATGAAATTTCTGTTAGTTTCATCCAGCTGTTTTCATCCAGATTAATGTAAAACCATTTTAACGAATATGCAAAATGAATGTAGACAGCTCAGATGATTACGATCAGTCGCATCATATAAGAATTGTGACCCGGCTATGCTCCCATTCTCATCAGCACGGAGCAGAGGCTGCCAGAGCACTGATGGGCACGCCGTGTGTGAAAATGCCCAAAATTGATTCTGTCAACTCTGTACTGTTTGATTTCATTTAACTTTGATGCTTCCCTCAACGTTTTGCAGAAATATAAAATGCTGCCTTTTGTCTGTGTTTTTTTTTTTTTTTTTTTTTTTCGACCACAGTACCGAACTAGTTGAAACGAAGATAGAGGAGTTTCTGGTGAGCTTCGGGGAGAAGATGGCTGCCCTGAGCGACGAGGCCTTTAAGACGCAGGTGACGGCACTCGTCAAGCTGAAGGAGTGCGAGGACACGCACCTGGGAGAGGAGGTGGACAGGAATTGGGCGGAAGTGGTCACCCAGCAATATGTCTTTGACAGACTCAACCGAGAGGTGAGGGTGCTTGGGGATTGTGATGAATGACGTTTGTGTCATGAATAAGAAACGATGACGAGATTAAACGCATGTCTGTCTGTGCCTGCCATTCAGATCGATGCCCTGAAGCTGATGACGAAGGCTGAGCTGGTTTCCTGGTTCATGGAGCACCGCGGCCAGACTAGCAGGAAGCTGAGTGTCCATGTAAGGCCAAGGAGTATCCTTATGTCCCAACTGTGGGCCTAGGGAGTTTGTTTAGATCCTTAAATAAAGTGGATACAATCTGGATAAATCCAAAACAATGTCAGTACAGGGGGTAATGAGGTTCTAAAAGGGTTTCCCTCCATGATGAAGGGCTCTCTCTGCTGTATAGACAACTCTTGCCTAGCACAGAGTGAAATGCTTGGAGTGACTGTAAAATATCAGCTCTGTGTTTGCAGGTGGTGGGCTTTGGAGTGGAGGAGAACGACCCACCCACCGGGGAACACCACAGAGACGAGGGCGACGAAAGAGCAGGCGGCGATGATGGTGGCGCCAGCAAGTGCTTCGTCTCCTCCTCGTACGGGGAGGTGTCCAAACTCACCTTCCTCCCCGTCTCCCCGACGCTGGCTTCGGCCACCGCCATCACCGACATCCGCGCCTTCACCGCCGCCCTGCACCTCTACCCTTACCACAAGATCCTCAAATAAATGCAGCCGCCACTTCAGGGATCCGATACAAGCACGCCGTTCCCGCTCCACCATCACCGTCATCCCCCTCACACGCTAACCCACAACAGGAAACAACACCAGGTGGATCACAAGTCAATTGGACAGTGGAGATGGTGGCGAGATAAAGAGAGACGGAAACCCTTAACCAACCAAGCTAAACCTCCTGAGATTGACACACAAAAAGAAGTTGTGTGTATTTTATCGATAGCCTATATCTGCTGTGTTTTGTTTGTACTAATGCATTGGTTCTGTTCTTGCACCACTACTGGAGGTGGATCTGGCCTTGGCCTTTTGATGCCTGTGCGGTCACGTCAGCTAGTGGCCGATCACAGACTTGATTCTGAGGTTTTTATGGGCATTCATAAAGCGGTGAAGCTGCATGATTAAAAATCAGATGCCAGGGTCCCAACTCATCATTTGCATAACTTCTGCTTGGAATATGGGTGGCTTCAAGGTCACTGCTTGAAGGAGTGTTCAACCATGATACTTATTAAAGGTTTAGTAAGCATGGTCTGGTACATTTATTTTCCACATTTCAAATGCCTGCATCAGACCTGACATAGATTTAGCTACACCTCATAGCAGGCGCACGGGCGGAGTTGGCGTTGAGCCTGCTGCGGCCTCGGGGCGCCGTGAGGACGTTAGCATGCTGGCAGATGAGCGGCGGCATCTATTACGCTGATTCATGGATTCTCTCCTGTGCCTTCTACTCATGCAGCTCTGTTCTCTCCTCGTCTGCCGCTGAGTGTCATGACAAACGAGCTGCCTAAGTGGTGGGAGATGTACTTTAAAAAGAAAACAGTTAAATAGGATTAATAAATAAAGCACAAATTGGTGAAGCTGATAAGAGCGAGAGAAGAGGCCTCGCGGGGCTCTTTGTTGCCGCCGTACGCCAGCTCTGTCTGTAGGAGCCCGTTGGAACCGCTGCGAGGCACTTTTCGTGCTTGCGGTGATGATGCTAATCGAGTTTAGTGTTGTAGAATCATTAGTTTTTCCCCAGCCTTTGCACTGCTAGAGCGCGAGGTTTAATTTAGATGTGTTCACTGGGCCGGCACGTAGATGCGGCTGAAGGTGGCGCATCTGTGTGCATAGTGTGTTCTCATTTCCCCACTCTCACGAAGAGCTAATGGAACGGCACACCTCCTGAATCTGATCCTGCGGTAACTGCAATATCTTTATTCCTACCCCTACATTGGTTTATTCTCATCAATACATTATTGGGTATATGAATGAATGTTTATGAATGGTTGTCTTAGAAAGGATGGACATAGAGGGCGTCGCAACCCAGGGCTTTCCCTCGACAAGCTTAGGCGATCATAAAGATGGGTGATAGCACAGTTAATATAGGCTATCCCTTTTGCAAGACAACATGATGCAACGTACCTCTATGTTAAGTTCTACCAGCCATTCTACGAAATGCACTGCGAAATGCAGGGCACTAGGCTGTTATTATGTGTGTTACACTAGGAAAGTACGTAACAAATGTAAACCATGCAACGTCCCATAATGACAATTTAGGGCCTCTGAATTTCGAAATAAATGTATCTCTTGATATGTAACCCCTTAATTATCATCAAATACATGCACACTTTTGCTTAATATTCTCTTCTATATTCAAAGTATAACTCAGAATCATAATAACTAAAAATCAATTGTTGATTTTCAGTCACCACTAAAACAAATTCAAAATTCCATTTCATCATTGTACTTTTCACAGCAAGCTAACTGAACTGAGAAATCTAACTTCACGTCTAAGCCTGCTACGATGTGAGGGCAAAGGCCATCCATAGGGATTAGGTGAATTTGGGCCTGGTTTTTACCAGACTAAGTATTAGTGCTTCTTAGTACATTTTTAAGATGTGGTACCACCCTCTGACATGCTATCTCTGCTTGATGATGGCCCGTATCAGAGCAGTGGATTTTGAAGGTATTTTCTCAGCACAGTCCTATGGCCCCACAGATGCTGTGTGCTGTCAACTCCATTCCACCCAGCTCTCACATGTTCTACAAAAAAGGTCATTAATATGGATGCATATGAAAACCATTAGACACACTCACAGGATCACACAGCAGATGAAAACAGACAGACCTGCTGAAACTCGGTGTATGGCACCGATGGTGGTTATAGTGCGTTTCCATCTCAGTGTATGGCACCGGTGGTTATAGTGCGTTTCCATCTCACTCAGACCCACATACGTTTATTCTCTTATTCACGTGTTTTCATTCACTCTTGAGCATCGGCACTCACACCCACTCCCCTGTTCACTGCGAAGATGATCCATTTTGGCAGTTCTAATTTTGCTGCAGAATCCTGCTAGGGATTATAATGAAGTCAGGCAGTGATGCAGGGGCATGCTGTGCAGGGCTTTGTTTTTGTTCTCTGTCTCTCTGTCCCACTACCCCCCCCCCCATGTGTTGGTCTGTGTGTGATTCTTTAGCTATACATTGTTGTGTAGCATTTATGAGAAATACGGAAGAAAAAACATTAAATTGCCAGTGTAGTTTCACAAATGAATTCCAATTTAGCAGATTTGTATAGTTTCACAAATTTGCAGTAGTCACAAATGACCAACATATATATATGTATGAATGAAAGACAAAGCTCTTGTCATGAAGTGGGGCCAAATGGGCTCTGCCTCTGTTTAAAAGAGACATACCCGAGCCCAGATGGTTTGACTACACGGCAGTCACAATTTAAATCAGGACCCTTGCAAAGTATCGCTTCTGGTTGAATTGGCACCTGTCTTAAACAGTCCCAAGGAGGACTGCTCAGATGTACTATGACTTTACGAGTGAGCATGACCCGTCTGGTGAGACGGATGGTAAAAGTGCCTTATCGTGTCAGTGAGCCAGAGTGCTTTAGTAGAGCGCCTGACCAAATTGTATTCTTATGGAACTTTAAGACCACTGTCTGCAGGCTGCATCCTTCATAGCCTCGGCACGTTGCACTGTGTCACAGAGAAAGCTACACCAATCATCTGTGATATGTACGTTTCAAGGACTTCATTTGTAGTTATTTCTTAAGTGGAGGACGTCGCATGTTAAATGAGTATTCTTTGAAAGGCATTTTTTTTTAAAATCCCAGTCAGGTTTAAATGGATGTGTGGTAGCATGTGAGGTTTGACAGTTTCATTAGAGTTGATTTACGAGGCCAGGCGTAATAGATATGCATAAAAAAATGCCCTCGGTCATAGTCAGCAGCATAATCAGCCTGCTGGAGAGCACTGACTGACTGACCGAGGAGGAATGGTACGGACCACAAGGACCTGCTGACAGCTCACATAGGTTGGCTGTAATGTCTGTGGTCAGCGGCGGGCCATGCAGGTAGTAACAGACAGTGGACGGTGCATTGCAAGATCATTCAGCTGCTGTTGGTATGGGATCAACTTAGTGACAAAAAGATGTAGAAGGCTGCAGTAACGTTAGAAACGAACTGAATATGTTTTACAAACACCCCATGATTTGCAAACAAACAGAATGTGATTTATATATGCCCCAGTATTTGGAAATGTGGACAGCATGCTTTACAAACACAAAACACACATCTCAAAGAAACACAGTGTGCTTTGCAAATCCAAGATATGTCTATCAAAAAAAATACAATGAGTTTTGCACATAAAAATGCTACTTGCAAACAAATAAAGGACAGGTTCCACAAATGTAAACACAGAATGGAAATAAATAAACCACATTTTGCATGTCGGTAAATTTTTTTCTACAAGTGCACAGCAACCACGTCATTCATGGGTCACGTGACTTTTGGCACTGTTTTTCCGCGGTACGAGTTGTAAATGCAAACAACCCAAAACAGCAGGTGGCGCTACAGCATGGTGAAGATGGTGGGTCGTGGGAGTAGAGAAGAAAGTTAATTTAAAAAGTGAAATGTTCTGAAGAAATTAAGCTAAAATTGATTGGCAAAATTTGGAGCCAGCAATGTTTGGTTGTCTGTCTCTCTGCCTGCCTCTGCCGCATTGCACAAAATCTACATGGCCAATGTTCATGAAACTTAGTGGATGGGTGTAGCATGGGCCATGTAAAAACCCATTAACATTTGGAGCAGACCCACAAATTATTTTTCACTCTCACACTTTGCGAGATGGGGCATTTGGCCTTGGTGGAAGTCTGTGCTCTCTGAGTGCCCTTCTAGTTTTTATATTAATCAGAAACTATTTAGATTTTCTTTGCTTTAAATCTGTATTATCGTTATGTGGAATGTAAGCCATGCATCATAGGTAGCTGTATTTTCCCCATTAGGTTAAGCTGTATCGCACAGATTGTTAGGCTACACATAAATTAGGCTAAACATTACATTGCTATAATGTTACCTAGTTTGCCACCGGTTCGTACAGTAGCCTCATCTTAATTGTTCTTCTTTGATATCTGGAATCACAACAAAGTTTTTTAGTTCACAGAGCTCAGTCTCAGTCTTAGTATTATTTATTGTTAAGTAGGAATATACATCAGAGCTACTCCCTTACAGTCTTTTCACTATGTTCTTCATGCTAGGACGGACCTCCCGTTCCACCAAACGCCAAATGGTTGCAGTGCAGTGATTGTGCTATCTGTGTACACCAAAATTGCTGTAATGTTTGTGAAACCTCGTAATGATTTCTGCTCTGGGTGTGGTTTGTGATATGTGTTCAGGGATTCTGTTCTGCAGAGGTTGTCTTTGTCCGAATGACATTTCTCTCATTAACAAGCTGTTTCCACCCTTGGAATAATCACAGGTGTTTGTAAAACATATTCAGTTTGTTGTGACATTATGGCGGCCTTCTACATCTTTTTATCCCTAAATTGGTCCCATTGGTATTTTGGGGGCTGTTGGGTCTTGGTTTGCTGTGTCTCAGCAGTACTGTCTGGGTGTGGCAATTGAACACGTTGCTGCAGACAGTGGAGGATGACTGAGAGTGGGGCAGATGTGTTTTGTCTTTTTTTCTCTTTAAATTCCCATGATCTTACTTAGGTCTTTGTCTTGTTACCAAGAATGTTGGTTTGTCCTCATTGCCCCTCCATCAATCAATTGTCAATTGTCAATTTGAATTGTAACGTTTTTAAAAGTCCAAAATGCACATTATTGCATTATGTTACTGCTTATTTTGATTATTGCTTCTCTAATTGTAAAAATGTGAAAATAATTGGAGGATTGTGTCTCACTGGCCTCGATTTTTGTCTACCACAGACAGCTCCAACGTCGTGTTTTATCTTAGGCTTCTGTAACGATTGCCTTTTCTATCTGAGTTTGGGAAGACGTGTTGATGAGAGAGATTTCTAGAATACATACTTAAGGATTAGGTCACATAATTGCCAAATACATGTGTATCTTGTTCATCGTTAACGTTGAGTATATAATATCTCCATGAAATTCTGTCTTGCCCTGTTCGTTATTGTGGTGTTTCTCTGGGAGACCATGTGAAACGTGACGTAGCTGAAGCCGATATCTTAACTCTGGACTCCAGCTGTAGGCGTGTGAGCACTTCGTAACCTGACCTCTGCCGGTCGTATCCGACGCTCACACTGTTGCGTTTCCTTTAGCGCCCTACAGGGCTCCTGAGCCGCTCTCTGCATGGTTTGGATACTAAACCGCAATCTGGGCTACAACACCAACTCGCGCCTCTGCAACCACGAAAATGCCAAATCATTTCTCACACGACTAGCACAGCTGAGGGAGGAGGCAGACATGGTGAGGAATAATAGAGACAACAAATAATGATGTGACCGTTGTCATTTCCGAATAACATACAGTCACAGTGTGTGTGTAGCGGACGGCGGAGATTTTCTGCCAACGAAGCAAAGCATCGGGCAACCTTGTGCAGCCACCACGAGACTCAATCGGCAGCTGATATTTGGAATAATACACCGTGTTTTGACAAAAGACATTCGCAGACATTGGTAATGTTACTTTCACGGGATTTCTTTGTCTTTGCATGTATGCAGATAATACCTGAATTAGTCTTATTTCTGAGCAGCCAATAAGAAAGTATAACATTCTGTTGTTTAATATCTTGACGGAAATGCATGTGACTTCCACTGACTTTATACACCGCACTGATAGTATGTCCAAAGATACCAAGGCTGTTCTTACTATGTTATTGATAAAAATGAACAAAATCCTATTCAGTCTGTGTACATAGTAACCTTTTGCATTACTTAATTACTGTGTGTGATAATCGTAGTAATAGGACATTGCCATGTTGCTATCTTTTTTTGTCAATTGGCAAAAAAAATGGAGAGAATGGTGGCTGCTAACCTGTGTGTCCATGCACTTTCCATACATTTTCAATGCACATCTCAGTGTCTCCAGCACTAAGTGCTGTGGCAGTGATGTAATGCCTCCCTCTCGGGGTACTTGTGGTATCGCTCGTCAAATCAGGAGGTGTGTGTGAGGTTAGATCCTCAGCCAGTCCAGATTGCTCAAGCTGCTTAAGATGCTTCTGATGTTTGCACTTGTTTCAATGTGTTTGTTTTCGTTCTGGCTCTGCATGGTGGTCCCTTGTGCAGGCTCTGGCTTGGCAGATGTGCTGCTCGAGGGAGAAGGGGAGGATGGCATGTTTGAGGCGGATGGCTTTTAAACTGAGCCGTGTAAAGTTTACATTGCAGCGTCTCCAGGCGGGTCTCTGCACCGGTGGCATCCCATCAAAGTGCCTCACTGAGTGTGGCTCTCAGGCAGTGCAGAGTGCTGTCACCGCCTCAAAGGAAGAGGTTTCAAAAGCCCCCGATAAAACTGGGCTCTGTGTAAACATCAAGTTGAATCAACGAGGAGCAAACCGTGTTTCACTTCACAGCAGATGGAGTTGAGAGCCAGTTACCACAGCTGTAGAACAGCCTGCATATCAGAGTATAACGGATCCATTATGGGATTCTGTTTCATCCTTGTCACAACTTGTCCTTGCCATTTTGTCTTCAGCTGATAATCAGACAATAAGACAGAACTGGCTTTGATATAACATGTTGCCAGCTCACTGTATAGACACTGTCATCGAGACGTGATATACACAGGCCAGTCTATGGAATGAAAGCAGTAACCTTCACTTGAGCTCAGTTTCAGTTTCTGGTTGGCACTGATGGCGTTGGTGTTATGACAAGTTATTCATATTGTGACACGTGGTTTGCAATAGGACCTGGCTGATGAGAATAATCCTCCATAACCTTCAGTGTATTTGCTTGTCTGTCTATTTAGTTTGGTCTACATCAAACCATAGAGAGACTGTCATCTCAAACACTCTCTCGTAGTTACCATTGATGGTTGTTCAACAACACTTTTGTGCATCACAGGCTGTTGGCCTGATCAGTCTTCCCTGCTTTATCTGCAGTCTACAATGGACTTTCGATCAGCAGCCAGTTCTTATGACAGTTGAGGTGATACCTGCGCATGGGGACATCTAGTGAATGCCATGTATAATATCAGTAAAGAATTATGGCAGTCAAAGGCCTTTCGGCCTCAAAATGGGACAATGACAGTTTACAAAAATGAACTATCAAGCCGCCCATATGTGCAGAGGTGTTCAGAGCACATTTTTCGAATGCCCTCTGACTACAGCAGCGTTTTCCAGAGGTTTATAAGTCAAGTCCTTAATGGGATCGGTCATGGGCACTGAATCGTTCTAAAACATTTAAACTCTGGTATGGAGGTAATCATACTGCCTTTAAATGAGGCCGGTGCAAATTGCCACGTGAATTTAAGCCACGTGATGTTCTTTACGCCCCATGTGGAGGTTCTGATTAGATTCCAGATCTGGTTATCAGCAGTGAAATATAGGGGTACTATTCCTTCTTTGGCCTTCCTTTATTCATCTGTGCTAGTGGTGCAGCTGTCCTAGATTCAGATGTATTTTCTTCTCCTTACACGCTGGAGATGAGTGCTTTTGAAGAGGATGGGGGGAGAGAATGTCTTGACTTGGACTACCTGGCTAAATTGCCTGGTGATGGAAAAATATTGTTACTGGAATTATATTTAAATAATTGAGCAGTCTTGCTTTAAAATTGCAGGCTCACCGTGATTCCAAGTGCAAAGTTAGAGGCTACCTCGCCGAAATATTCATGTCATTATTTAACAGCAGATATATCAGGGCCCGGGATTCATTCAAAAATGATCAGGTCTCCTGCTTCCCCTGTCTGCTCTGGCTGGCGTTGGCTCATGTGGCCACCGGAGAAAGGTTCATTTGAATAATGAAGAAGGACGTGCGCCTCACCCCTCTCCCTATTGCCTTGTGTTAGATGACATCATGGATTAGTTAAACAAGCAGCTTCTGGAGGAGCCTTCAGGGCGAGATGATGCTGTTTATGTTTGCTTGCCGCCTGAATAATGGAACAGGTATCAGAAAGGCAACACATTTTGGCATGTTTATGACGGAGGAGGAGGAAAAAGAAGAAGAGGAGGAGGAGGAGGAGGAGGAGGAGGAGGCGGCAGCGAAAGTCAGTGTCTGACTCATTTACTCGGGTGTTTCAGGATCTACTCGAATGGAAAAACACTTTCACGTCACATCACTTCAAGCTGATTGTTTCTGAGCTTTGATTTAACACTGCACATCTGGTGGATGTGTTGTGTTGTATGTAGTCCTTCAGAGGCCACAGACAAGGCAGGGACTGTGTGGACTCTCTTCCTCACTGACCCCATTAGTAGACTGAGTACGATAAATAAGGATATTGGAAGCACACATTTGACTGCTATTTAGATGTAGATGAATCTAAGCTCTGCAGGATTTATTTCATTATTGCACTATGTGAAGACATTGGGAGGATCAACAGTGGCCGCCATGGGAGAGAAAAATAAGGATATGGTGTCAGTGACCTCATAAATCATTGTATTTGTAAAACGGCATACAGTGGCATACAGCTGTATTTGTAGTGTGCCAGGTGTTAGGTGACAAATGTCCCACCCATACTGTATGTTTTGTGCTGCTCAGGAGGCAGTGAGCAGACACACAACGCTGGTTCAATGATCATTTCAATTTGGCCAATTTAACAGGAATGCACAGGAAGTACACATGAAGTCCTGTTCATGCTTTAAAAATAGAATTGAGCGAGATTCAGAAATGATGGCATGAGATCAGTTGGGACAATATAAAAATCAGGCAACCTAAACACACACCCACAAACACACACAAACACACACACACACATACATACACACACACACACAGAGGCAAAAGGAAGATATGTGTTTCTGAACTATATTCTCTGTTAATGCTTGCGTGTCCTGTTGAATGACTCTGAACCCCTTGGACTGTCTCCTTTTTAATGAATATAATCAGCAGCATATTATTTTGCTTTTCTGTGTGGATGTTGTTCCTTTATGTGCTTTAAATAAACACTGTCCAAATTAAAGCAGCACCGCCTCAATTGCTGAATAAGTCCCAAGTCAGCAGCTGAAAGGTTGCTTTACTGCCTGACATCTGAAGCTGTCTGTTGATTTGTCCTTGGAGCGAGATGTGCCTATTGGACAGCCATAAATCTGCCAGCTGAGCTCCACTGGTACACACACACGCACGCACGCACGCACGCACGCACGCACGCACGCACGCACGCACGCACGCACGCACGCACGCACGCACGCACGCACGCACACACACACACACACACACACACACACACACACACACACACAGGCCCAGCTAGAGTCTGGTACTCCTTTCAAACCAACAACCAGGGTCGGACCAGGGTTATTTGACCAAAGGTTTACCTCATGTCTGTTCAATTCAGACCAAGCCTGTCAACAGGGGCAATCCAGATAGGACCTGGATCACAACCTGGCAGGTACGCATATATCTTAACTGACAGTCTTGTGCAGGAATTTAAATTTCATCGCACAATGCAGTTCAACAGATGATGAAGACAAGAGTAGGGTAGAGGTAACTTTTAGAATTGAACAAAAAAGAGAAGGTTTGCTCATGTGTGCATGTGCAGCTCTTAAATTGTGTGAATCTTAAATTGGGGATCTTGCAGCATATTTCAAGGAAAACTGAACGCAACTTGTTAACATTGTGTAATTGCCAAGGCTAAACACATTTCCCCATAGAATTTGAAAGGCTCTGTATTCCATATAATCACTCTTTCTTTATCCATGCTGCCATGGCAACATTTACAGTGTTGCATGTTTGATGTGTCAGTCAGTCACCGAACACAACTGGTAGAGCTGCTCTTTGTTCAGCTTTGTTCAGCCGGACTTACAGTTGGTCTATCATTTGTACATGATTCAGCTTCTGCAATACCAGGTTTTCAACAACAAAGTGGCTATTGTTACGGATTCCGTAGCTATAAGATTGGCAATATTGCTATGGATTCTGTAGTGATAGTCCATTAATAGTCCACGCCCTCTGGTGTCTAAATTGATGTTCATGATACAATAGCTAGCATGGCTGTGCTCCATTCAGTTGAGCCAGGTTTCAATCAATGCAAAAGTGTCCAACCAACCGGGCCATTGGACCCTCTGAAGCGTGCCCTGTGACGCAGCTGGTGTAAAACGGCCCAACACATATTCGCCTTTTGCCTCTGTGTGTGTGTGTGTGTGTGTGTGTGTGTGTGTGTGTGTGTGTGTGTGTGTGTGCGTGCGTGTGTGTGTGTGTGTGTGTGTTTAGTTTGCCTGATTTTGATATTGTCCCAACAGATCTCATGCCAGCTGGCATAGCTGACTAACATTAGTTATGTGTCTGTTAATTCTCTGAATCACTGAGACTTAATAAACGTCAGTCTCTTATTTACTGAAAATGTGATTAGGTGTTTCAAGCATTGGCATTAATGGGAAGTTTTGATTTTGGGTATTGTAAATGAACTATTAGCAAGTTATGCCAGCCTACAAAATTCCATAGCCTACACTTCTTATTCCGGGCATATAGACTTCAAAACGGAGTGAGGCTATGTAAGACTTTGGATAGGATTAGGATTCATTGTCCACACACAGTCGCCAGAGGATGGTGTAATGAAGTTAAGTGAACCAATGAGTTTCATTTGTACCGTCCTGGTTGTTAGCAACACAGGCTGTGCCTATTCATACCAAAATCAACCCACGCTGACTCGTCCGACTCAGGTCGAGAGGTGGGTCGTAGAGCTTGAACAACTCGGGTATAATTCAATTCAATTCAATTCAATTCAATTTTATTTATATAGCGCCATAACAATACAATTGTCTCTAGGCGCTTTACAGAGCCCAGAGCCTGAAACCCCCTTAGTGCAAGCACAATGGCAACATGGGCAAGAAAAAACTCCCTGTTAGTCAGGAAGGAACCATGGTTGAACCTCGGTTTGAACGGGTATGACAGAGGGGGCTCGCGGAGCCCTTACTCATGGAGCAGCCACTTCTGGCGCAGATTTGGCCCTGATCTGGCACAGAACCGGTGATGGCAATGTCAGATCAGGGACACATTCATGATCTGGCACAGAACAGAACCGGTGATGGCAATGTCAGATCAGGGCTAAATTCATTCCAAAGCCCGCTGTTATTACATCTTATCCCGTCAAGTAACAGAGGGTAGGAATGTCTCGTAGTTAATTCTCTGTAACTCTTAAGATGCCACCAATATAATGGTATTTTTCCTGCCATAACATGAAGTGACAGCTTTCATTTGGAGAATCTGTGTTTGTCATATAAACCAACAGAAGAGAGTGGAGTAACATAACATGAGGAGATTGTTTGGATTTGAGCCATAAAGGTGGAATAGTTGCCATTTCTTCTCTTTGTTTGCTCTAGTATAACTTGCGTTGCAATCTGTCAATCTGTCAGGGGTGTACACAAGCATAAAAGATGGAAAGGCCTGCATGAGTGAGCTCTGTCATTATGAGCTTACATGGGTTTCTCAGCTGCTTTCGATCACCATTGCCAGATCACTCGTAATTCGACGATTCAGCCATGACATCTATCATTCCAACGTCTTGGCTCAAATCCATCACACTCACCAAGAGTTCTGATCATTCTGAGATGTTTCCCTTTCTGCCCCGCATGCTAAACCCTCTATACATTTTCTTCCCGCCACAAAACTACGGCCCTTTTCATGCTGTAGATTAAAACAAAAATCCTATTTCAAATGAAGTTGCGTGTACCATAGATAAGAGTGCTATAAAAAGATATTGCTGTTGAGTGTAGGGTCAAAGCACCACATCACTGAATTGCTCAAATGTGGAGTGATTGTGGATCCATAGCTTGCAGCCTGTCCCTGCCAAAAAGACAATTACCAAGTATGTGAGAACTGCACAATCTCAGAGGCCTCAGTGAGAGGAGACGAATGCTGGCAGAAAACAGAGCCCTCCTTACCCAGTGCCTCGGAGCGACAGCACAGCTGGGCAGCGCCAGTGCTTCTGTCTATGCCTTGTGCCAACTCAGACGTTTCACTCGGCTGTGGTGACCGGTGCGCTGCGTAGGGGGGAATCATTCTCTTGGCTTGTTCCGTAATACTGGACGGTTGTTGTTCCATGTCTCCTTGACATTGGATGGGTGTAGCGTACTGTACTGTTACTGTACATTCTTTTGTAAAAAAGCTACTTTCAGGCTTAAAGTGATTTTTTTGTTCCCCTGATTTTCACCCTTTATTTCCACGTCTTTATTTCAACATCTATGTCAGTTTTTAGTCTTCCAGTCCCGCTGGGTAAAGGATGGGCTGACACTGTTAGAATTCCTCAGAAGAAGGGCCGCTTTGGGGGGGAAGGGGGGGAGGGAATCTCATGTGCTAGCGCTTGACAGACAGTTATAGTGATGAGCGAGATGCCTGTCGATGATGTACGAGACAGAGAGAGCATCTCCCCGTATTTCACTTGGCTCGTGCCGTCATGTGTCACCACACCAAGTGCCAAACTCAGGATAGAGCCCACTTTGTGGTCAATGTGGTCAATGTGGTCAGTTTGACTGCCTGTTTTGACCACTGGCGAAAGAGCCACAAAAAAATGATATACTGACATGATTTGTTTCCTGTCCAGGTCCTCTTTGCACTTCTCCGTAAAAGTCAAAAGAGTTCAAATATCTCCTCCTAATTCTCTCTGCCAATTCTCATCGCTCCCATTCTCAGCTCTCCCTGCAGCGAAGAGAGAAAAAAAACGCCATTTATAGGAAATCTCAAGAAGAGGCTGGATTTCATTTTCGTTTTTTTTTTTCTTTCTTTCTTTTATCACAACAGTAACTAATTCATTAGAGTCAGTCGTTTAAGTGTTTGGAATAAAAACAGGCCCTGCAGTGAGATTAAATGAAAGCTCGGACTACTTACTAGCGATGGTTCCCCCAGGCTATTCTTGGAGTGCGGCATCAGAGATGGCTCGATGCCTTGTGATCTGTGGGAAAGCTCAGTGGTGTGGGAGACACCACAAAAGCCTAGAAGTGTGGCAAGAAAGAAAACCTCACCACGGGGCCTTCTTATTTGAGAATACAAAAAACCATAAGATGAGATGTGTGGAATGTTTGGAATGTCGTGGAATGCTTGTATGGGCTTTAATATCCTCCTCTACTGTGCTCGCCTGGTACCATTCCAAAGGCTGTTAAATCGCAGAGGGGAAATGAATGACTAATTGTAATTAGAGTTTATTACACATTATTTGATATCTTTACGCTCATTATTTCACACATCTTGAGAAACAGGTCTGAGGCTCCTCCTGCAGCCTGTGTGTTGTCATTTCCTCTGCACCTTGTCACCAGCAAAGCTCAATCAAGTGCCAGGAAGAAGCAAAGGTGCACATTTCATAGCTGCACATTCCATGAAAGAAATTTAGATTTCATTTATTCAGACTTTTTCCCCTGATGATTGAAATGACTTAAAACATTTAATGTATGCTTATTGCATCAATAAGTTCAACTCTGTCTGTAGAGAACCGCCTTTAGAACACAATAATGATATCAATAAGTTCAACTCTGTCTGTACATAACTGCCTTTAGAACACAATAATGATATCCATTTGTACGTGCTTTGCATTAATAAGTTCAACTCTGTCTGTAGAGAACCGCCTTTAGAACACAATAATGATATCCATTTGTACGTGCTGTATTTCATTAGGGATAACCTGGGTGGACATCTGTGGTTCTTTCAAACAGAAGGTTGACACACATCTATTATAAAAGCTGCCTTTGGGGTGAAAACACGACCTAGGGCTAGGGCTGCACGATTTCATGAAAAAGTCATGTTGCTATTCACGACAATATTGTGATTCGCGACTGATTGCAATATAATAAACAAAGTGGCATCATGTGAACTACATGTTTTCTTTAACTGAGCAATCAAAACAATTGGCATGATATTAACCTGTACATAATGGGTGGACTTTGAGCTATCACCAGGGTAAGCTGACTTCCCCCGTGACCCCTCCATTGTGGTCCTTCCTGTGTTGTTTGCAATGGCTAACTCCATTGCCTGTGAAAAAGTAGCAGGATGTGACCCTCCTCCGGTTTTCACAAGCTCAACCTATTTTTTCTGCTAGCTGTTAACACATGAATAGGCTGTTAGAGTGTGGGCAAGACATCTCATCTATACGCAGCAGCATTAATGAGTACTATTAATGCATAGCCTACCACTTGATATAAAAATATTCGATTTAATCCTGACTTGTTGCAGGTGTGCTTTTAACTGGAGTTGCAGCTGAAACGATTGTTAGAATGAAGACAAAACAGACAGTATAGATAACATAGCCGGGCCTATGGCAAGAAAACTGTATCAAACGAATTGCAGATTTACTCTGATGGCAATGCACTGCTAACAAGCCTCTCTGGCCTTTTTGGCCGCCATGGTGTTCGGGTTAATTTAGACTCTTTATAGCCACAAATTATAGTACATTCATTCCCGCGGTGCACAAGCCATTGGTCATGAACTCGGCCTGCGTTGGTGATTGTGCCCATTTTATGTGAACGTGCACAAAACTCCAGTTAAGTAACACCGGGTCAACCGACATATTAATCACTGCTGTAGTACTGTTTAACAGCAATTGAGGCAATCAGAGTTTGTCCTACCCTAACTATCAACTATCCTTGATAACCCAGAATTAAATCTGAGTAGGTTGAACTCCTTTCATAGTGGTCTCTGGTCTCTGGTCTCTGGTCTCTGGTCTGTGCGTATACACTCTTCTGGTCACTTGACTGGTCTGACTGACTGGTCATCTCTTTATTTATAGGCGTAGATGATGAACAGACTTGACATAAACAACAGAACAAGTTGTCATGTTCAAACATGCACATTTGTTATTTAATCACATCGCAGCCTTTCGGTTATGTTGTGAGTGCAATCATGACTGCAATATATTAATGGTGCAGCACTCTACTTGACCCGAGTGAAAATCATCCCTGTGCATCTTTGACAGCACAGTGATCAGAATGAACTCTGCCCAACCACAGAGTAGATCTCACTGGCGTCAAAGAGACAGCCTGTCAGAGAGGAAGAGAGAGAGAGAGAGAGAGAGAGAGAGAGAAACAGGGAGAGAGAGAGGGAGAGAGAGAGAGAAACAACAGGGCACTGACAGGCAGGAGGGGAGGCAGGAGATGAAGTCAAAAGAGCGTTACTGCAGAGAGCTGAACTGAGCTGACCGCTGACATTACAGAAGAGGCATCACAATAGCAAGGAGTAATAAAGGCCATCTGATCTGATGTGTGTGTGATGTGTGTGTGTGTGTGTGTGTGTGTGTGTGTGTGTGTGTGTGTGGTGTGTGTGTGTGTGTGTGTGTGTGTGTGTGTGTGTGTGTGTGTGGTGTGTGTGTGTGTGTGTGTGTGTGTGTGTGGCCATCTGATCAAAAGATGAGGAGTCAGTCCAACAGCAGGCTAAGAGAGAGAGAGAGAGAGAGAGATAGAAAGAGAGAGAGAGAGAGAGAAAGAATAGCAGTGATACAGAGACAGAGAGGATGTGGAGAGGGATTGAGGCTCTGAGAGAGAGAGAGGATGTGGAGAGGGATGGAGAGAGAGAGAGACAGAGAGGATGTGGAGAGGGATAGAGAGAGAGAGAGAGAGAGACAGAGAGGATGTGGAGAGGGATAGAGAGAGAGAGAGAGAGAGACAGAGAGGATGTGGGGAGGGATAGAGAGAGAGAGAGAGAGAGACAGAGAGGATGTGGAGAGGGATAGAGAGAGAGAGAGAGAGAGACAGAGAGGATGTGGGGAGGGATAGAGAGAGAGAGAGAGAGACAGAGAGGATGTGGAGAGGGATAGAGAGAGAGAGACAGAGAGGATGTGGAGAGGGATAGAGAGAGAGAGAGAGAGAGAGAGGATGTGGAGAGAGAGAGAGACAGAGAGGATGTGGAGAGGGATAGAGAGAGAGAGAGAGAGAGACAGAGAGGATGTGGAGAGGGAGAGAGAGAGAGAGAGAGACAGAGAGGATGTGGAGAGGGATAGAGAGAGAGAGAGAGAGAGAGAGGAGGAAGAATAGCAGTGATACAGAGACAGAGAGGATGTGGAGAGGGATGGAGGCTCTGAGGGAGACAGAGAGGATGTGGAGAGGGATAGAGAGAGAGAGACAGAGAGGATGTGGAGAGAGATAGAGAGAGAGAGAGAGAGAGAGGATGTGGAGAGGGAGAGAGAGAGAGTGACGGAGAGGATGTGGAGAGGGATGGAGAGAGAGAGACAGAGAGGATGTGGAGAGGGATGGAGAGAGAGAGAGAGAGAGAGAGAGAGAGGATGTGGAGAGAGATAGAGAGAGAGAGAGAGAGAGGATGTGGAGAGGGAGAGAGAGAGAGTGACGGAGAGGATGTGGAGAGGGATGGAGAGAGAGAGAGAGAGAGACAGAGAGGATGTGGAGAGGGATGGAGGCTCGGAGAGAGACAGAGAGGATGTGGAGAGGGATGGAGAGAGAGAGAGAGACGGAGAGGATGTGGAGAGAGAGACAGAGAGGATGTGGAGAGGGATGGAGAGAGAGAGAGAGACGGAGAGGATGTGGAGAGAGAGACAGAGAGGATGTGGAGAGGGATAGCGGCTCTGAGAGAGACAGAGGTTGGGGTGTTAAAGGAGAAGTGGGTCAGTGGCCCCCGAGGCGCCATGGTAACGGAGATATACGAGCGTCTGCCTATTGATCTGCAGACTCATTGCTGTAACAGAGGGAGCCGGATGATGAATTGGCACACTGACAAGGGCTCGCTCCAGGTCACGCTGCCCTCCCATCCACCTATCTCCCCCCACCCCCTTACTGCCTGCCTGCAGCCTCCTCACAGCTCGATGCAGCTGCACAGAGGCTCCAATGCTGCCCTAGCCTCCCCCGCTCCTGTCCGCAATGCCGATTACACACGCACGCACGTACGGAGACTGAGCTTTTCATTAAGAGACTTCGGCGTCCACATCATAAACGGGCCGCTGAAATGTAATCCGCCAGGGCAGTGTTGTGGAGCTTGAGCACCTGTGGTGTCTCTTACTCTTTGCCTTGCATAATTGATGCTCCATTTACCAGAGGACTCTCTAGGGGAAGCAAGGACCAATTTAAGGAGCCGTTTACTTTAAGCAATCTTTTGTTTTTGGCTTGGTGGCGAAGGCAGACTGCAGACAGTGCAGCCGTGTAGGCTCTTATCTGTGTGGTCCTTTGCACTCGTTGTGTGTGTGTTGGTGGTTGGTGTTTGCCTTTATGTTTACTTATGTTAATACTTTCCTGGCTGCTAGGCTCGCTCTTGTTCTTTTTAGTTGTGTGGGCAGAGGGAAAAGCCATCCATATGTCCAAATTCCCCAATGAACAGCATTTCATTATAATAAACCCAACCCTAACGTGTATTATGTTCTTAAGAACACTCTCACCATTTCATTGTTCTCCATTCACCTGCAAGTGTTCACCTACAAAAAAAATCGGGTATTACACATCCATTTTGAAATGGTGAACTGAGGCGAACAACAGACCTCTGTGCTGGATCCCTCTCGTTCAAACACACATAGATCTCGGCACTGTCTGAATGGCCAGCTATTTTCAAAGCCATGGCCGCCTCTCTTTAGGATACAGCTTTGGCAGCTTGCATTCCCACGAACAGGACATACAGTCCTTACAGCCCTTCTACTCTTACGCATCAGTTGTCAGTTGGCTTCTCCACAGGCAGGGCCAGCTCTCTACACCACCGTCACAGTGGCAGGACGTCTCCTGTTGGAAGACACCTGTCTCCGTTGTGAGGAGGCAGAGCGCCCCAGAAGGCCTATGTCCTCTGCTCACATCCCTCCTCACGTGGGTCCTGGAAGAGAAGGAAGCAGAGGACGAGGAGGTGGAGGAGGAGGAGCTGTGGAAACAGTGCTTGGACACGTTCCAGGGAGAATAGATGGCACGTTGCTTTTAACCACATTAGCATTCCCCGTCGCTCTATATAATTTAGTGCTCTTACTTAAACCAAAATGGACAGGAGCTAGCTAGGGAAATTGGGCTATCTGTGCTGCTACACCAGTGTTCTCTTGCCCCAGAGCTGGTGTTCTCTTGCCCCAGAGCTGGTGCTTTTAAGGCCAGAGTGGGGCTGTTTCTTGGTGCCCCTTCGCTGTGGGTCGCATGGAGATCACATGTGTGGTACCCGTCGCTTTGGGTATCAGGGTAGCATGCTGCTTCAGGCCAGGTGGGATAGCAGTGGCATCATGTTTCCACTACAGCAATGTGACATTCAGTGTCATTTCTCTACGTTTTTTGCCAATCATGTTTGCTTAATCTTGTCACTTCTCCATTCAGTACTCAGATTTTTATCGGAACAGTCATGACTGATCTCACTGGTGCAACAGTTCATGTTGAACTGTTTCTTTTTCTTTGCTCGACAACGAGAGATAAGGTATCAATGGCAAAATAAGTATTTATTATGCGTATGTATTATTTGTATATTATTCAATTATTTATATTATAATACATGTTTAAAGCGGTTCCTTTTTTTTTGAGTATGCAGTTAGTGCACCCTCACACCATCTTGTGGGTGATTGTGGTACTACTGCAAACAAGACAAAATGGGTGTCCAAGAGTAGCAGTTTGTAACTAAAGGCTGTCTGCACAGTAACCTTGGTGCTCTGAGCAGAGCTTATTTTAATTGGCGCTGTTTTTATTGTTGTTGTTGTTGTTGTTATTCTTTGTTCCCTGTGCCATGTGTGAAACAAGCAGGGGCTCCATCCAGTCGAGGCGCTGTGACCCATGCCCCGTGCCCGGTGCCTTTGAAGCAGCTGTGCCCACAGGCTCCCTGGTGCCCTCCTGCCCCTCCTCTCCCGCTGTCCTGATGTAAGTTCACCTCTTATGCTCTGTTGCCCCCCCCCCCCCCACGCGCTGCACTCATACAGGCACTTACGTCTCTGTGCCACTGACACACGCTCTGAGATCTGACAGCCTTCTCAGCAGCACCCACTAGCGCTGGCGTGGTGGTTTCTGTGTCAGCTATGCATCATGCTGTAAGATTGTTTAATGGTAACCATTTATTATCTCGGCAGGTACTAAAAGCACACATTGCTGAACGTAAGTGATTATCAATGTCTTTTGGGGGTGTTTGGAATACATTAAAGCAACAAATGACTTGTTTTTGTTCTTAACATGAGAGATGAGACATTTCAGTTCTGCGCGCCTAAACGCCTGATGTCCTGATGTCCTGATGTGTGTGTGGGTGTACAGGGTTTGATGGAGATCTGGTCGGATGACAGCTGGAACGGTTGTCATAACTGGAGGAATTCTCGCCACGGTGATACTCCTGTCTATCATAGCAGTGCTGTGTTACTGTAGACTCCAGGTAATTTGACCTCACCTTGTTTTTAAAATGAGCAGACATATGATTTGGTGAAATCAAAACACATTTACATTTACATTTACATTTAGTCATTTAGCAGACGCTTTTGTCCAAAGCGACGTACAAGGGAGAGAACAGTCAAGCTAAGAGCAATAAAGAACATGGTGTAACAATAAATACTACTTTACATAACAATAAATACTACTTTACATAAGAAAATAGAAAAAAACGACATAGAAAGAAAAATAAGTGCAGGAATGTAACTGCTGAAGTGCAAGTTAAGCGCTAGTCAAGGTGCCAGTTTAGGAAGGGAGGTGCTCTCTGAAGAGTTGGGTCTTCAAAAACACAGTTTCAGGTAATCATACGTGCACACACACACACACACACACACACACACACACACACACACACACACACACACACACACACTTTTCTTTCTTCTCCTCCACCTCCTCCTCTCTCCCCTGAACTCTCCTCAGTATTACTGCTGTAGGAAGAATGAGTCTGAAGCGGACGCTGGCTCCACCGGGGACCCTCAGCCACAGTTCGCCTGCAACGCATGCAGTGCCCCTGGGGTGGACGGCTCGGCGGTCACCCCCCTCGCGCTGCCCTACGACCCGCCGCTGCCACTACAGCAGCCTCCCAAGTTCTGCCCCACCTGCTCGCCCTACTACATGCGTTCCATGGACGACTTGCGCAATGGCGGCGAGCGGCTGGCCTTCATGCCCGCCCACTACGAGAACCCGGCCGCGTCCTTCTCCATGTCCTCCCTGCACTCAGCCCCGCTGAGCAGCCGCACCACCCCCGACTTCTACACCAACACCCGCGCCATCAGCACTGACGTCTGAGCCAGGGCCTGGGATACACCCGCGCCATCAGCACTGACGTCTGAGCCAGGGCCTGGGACACACCCGCGGCAGAACAACCCACCCAGCCCCTCGCCAAAAAAATAACAATCAATTGAAAAAAAAATCAACTCTGTCACTCCATCATGGTACGGGAAGGGCAACTGATCTTGACACCTCAGGGGTCACCTTTAGAGGTTATCTCCAATACAGACCAACCGACCAACCCCCCACCCAACCCCCCACCCCACCCTCCACCCTCCTGCCCCTGAACTAGTGCCCTCACTTGTCCTCAGTTCTTCCTTTTGCTGTTTTTGATCCAGTTTATTAATTTTTGTTGTGATTCCTCCCTCCTGTAAGCTTTCCCTCTCTGCTGCCAAACTTCTCTCTTTTTGTTTTGACAGATGTGAAGTGTGAGGGCTATGTGCAGCAAGCTATTTTCCCTTGTCACCCAACCGGTCCGTTTTATCTTTCTGTGAGCTGAAAAAAAATAACGTTAGATATGTGTACACATACAAATGTGTAATCATTGCTCAAGAGGGAGATTTTTACCTCTAAGGATCACTTTTTTTTTTTTTTTTTTAGATCTGTAGAAAACAGAAAAGAGTCAAACTATTTTAGGGTTGTCTCTATGCAAGTACTGTATGCCAGTTATTCAAATGCAGAAGAGAGCAAGACTTCCAAAAGACCCCTCTGAGGCATAAAATGTTAGGAAAGCGCAGATTTGTACATATAATTTACATTTTTCAGGGCTGCTATGTCAGGGTGAAAGTGGATTTGAATTGTTTTATTATGAAATTACCTCTACAATTCTTTCCACATTACCAGTTTATTTTTTCCAGGAGGATATTGCCTCTTTATTTTGAGACAGCAAAATGTGCAAGTACAAAATTGTTATTCACACGTATTATGTTTTCTATTCATTTACAGGACGACATTTTCTGCATTCACACATTCTTTTATTTTGTATTTATTTCTCATGGAGTGTGTTCTTCTGAAAAGCATTGTGTCTAGTGTTAAATGAGTGACATATCTGTTTATTGTATGTATGGGTTCCGTCACTGTACCACTTAAGAGTGTCCAGTTCTGTTCATCTCCACCGTACGTCTCACTCCCCAGTTCTTCCTGTGTTTTGTTCTGTTCCCTTTTGGACATTAAGTATCCCTGAAATTGTCATTATAAATATTATCACACCTTCACCAGGACACAATTCCCTGCTGTGTTATAAATGACTGAAAATTGTTTAATTATTAAATATGTTGAAATAATAATTATATAAATACTGTTATTAAAGTTTTTTCACTGTGTTCACAAAGTGTTGTGAATATCCACATTATAGCGTTATATAAAACCAGCTATTAATTCAACTCTATGTCATGGGTTTTATTCAATTCAATTATTTTGTTTGATTTTATATCCATGCGACATAGCCATTCAACTGATGTAGTCTTTCTTTCTAATATGGTGTGACCCACAGCTATAAACACTACAGAATGCAGCAATTTACTGCAAAGCACTTATAGTTTCCCCTTAAAGTGTTTTCACTACGTTTCAGAGTTAAAACGTTATTTAATCTACGACACGCATATTTCCTCAAGAGCATTGACCACCTATTTCACAGAATGTTTCCTTTTGAATATGAATAAATATTTATAAATGCCTGGACACTTCTTTTGGATTTGATTTCGTGCCTACTAATATCTCCATGCTCTTAATTACCGCAAACAATAACTGGGTTTCTATCCAACCTCAATTCTATCCTGAAATGTGCATGAAATCCTGTAAATTGAATAAGATATGTATTTCCTATAAGGGGGTGGATTAACTCCTGATTCGCATAGAGTAAAATGTGAATAAGGTTCCATGGAAATGGATTTATTCATATCAACACGTTTTTTTTTAACCAACTTTTGAGTTGTGCATGAGTTGGATGGAAACCCAGCCTGTCTGCAGAGTTGTCCCTGCTAACTAAACATGATTCATTTCTTAGACAGTCCTCTAGTTCAGACTTTTTCTATACAAATGACAACCTGACAGGTTGGATGAAATGTTCTACTTGAATGGGTCATTTGAATCTCTGACAACACCTGCAGCATAAAGATGACAGGTTGGTCAGAGGGCAATGTTTTACATCATGCATCAGGTGCAATCAGCCACTACTCTGTGATGTAGGCTTTCACATTACAAGGAAACCATCACACCTTTTGGAACAACCTAAGGAGCAGGAAATTCATGCACCGCAAAAAACACACAGCTGTGCTCCTTCAGAAGAAGAGGCCACCTACTGAATTGATGTCAATGCGCAGTGGCTGCAGAGTGCTTGGCATGTTCAAATCTCTGCTGAAGCACCTCTGTCAGCCTCAGGCAGAGGCTCTGAATGACGCAGTGTTACTTTGTTACAAATGAATGGTGAGGTTGAGACAGCGATGGCTCTCAGACACTCTCTGAGGTCTCCTCTGTCACACTGTCTGTAGTTACCATGCTGGTACAGTTTCACTGGGAGGCTGGTGTCGGGAGCCGAGGGCTTATTATTAACGCTTTCATTTTGAATGCACTTAAGAAACCACACAGGAATTTTGTCAGCTAATGAGAAAAGTGTACTCTCCAACACTAAAGTTGTATAAGCTTTGATGCTGAGCAGGATTTCAAACAGGTCTTACAGGTATCATGACACAGTGAACTCCAAGGACCACTGAATGTGAATGTGAATGTGAATGCACTTAAGAAACCACACAGGAATCTGTATGTAGGAGGATTTTAGTTGTGTCTATAAAAATATGTCAGGTGAGAGTTTGGGATACACTGACGTATTGTAGTATATTAAGCAATATATTATATTATTACACAATTATGAATGTAGCAATACAGGTATTTCTGGCACAACAGGAAATGGGATAAATATTGGGAGTGACTCCTTGATGATATCTCCGTTGCAAATAGTGCAGTGACCTATATATAGTAAATTGAAGATAAGAGTTAGTTTGTCTCAGCAGTTTGTTAATAATAAACCACCAAAACATCTATGTTTGCAGTTAGCAGAGTGTGTGTGTATTCAGGTTTGCATTTTTGTGATTGCATGTCTTCACATTCAGTGGTCCTTGGAGTTCACTGTGACATGATACCTGTAGGACCTGTTTGAAATCCTGCTCAGCATCAAAGCTTATACAACTTTAGTGTTGGAGAGAGAGTACACTTCTCTCATTAGCTGACAAAAGACCTGAAATGTGGTATCTCCCTGAGGGGCATTGCAAAAAACATCTGACATTTTCTTTTGTACATCTATTGCATGGTATGTACTTTGCAGCAAAGAAAGGATTTTTCTCTGTGCTCACATGTGTCAAAGGATCTAATACAAACGTTGTCCAATTAGGTTTACCCCAAAACAGTGGCTTAGTCATAAGGTGCAGCCATTTAGCACAACAGTAACTATGTTCATTATTTTCTCTTTTAACTTAGATATGGGTTTTCATCATGATTTATATTAGTAATGTTGAGCTGCCCAACTTTTAGTGTATGAAATGTCGTGGTGGCTGTATCATGTTCACTTTTAATTCCTGTGCTAGTTTGGAAGAATGCACTCTGTAATATGACTAAGGATTGACTGGGGTGGCCAAACCCATACGAATCACTAAAGCTAGAAACAGAAACTTGCTTTTGCGCTCACGCCTTCCCACCATGGACTGCTATGACTCTTAAACATGTAATCTCCGTTTTTGTTCACACACAAAGCACTGGCTGTATCACAAATCTGAATGTGATTATCAATGCAAAGTTGCTGTTTTGTCAGGTGCAGTTTCAGGTGTTCATGTGAAGAGCTGAAAAGGTGTGTAATTACTGCCTCATTGTGTTTTCACTATGCCAGGATAACTACTCCCTATACACAAAATCTCCATAAAGCCAGTTTCTAACTTTTAACACCCTAACATCTCCCCCCCCCTCCCTCTCTCTCTTTATCTATCTATCTCTAACAACTACCATGTTTGCTAATTGATAAGATTATGGAGAATTCCCATAGGAAAATCTCGGTTCTAAAAGATGGATCTTTGATAGCTCAGGAGACCTTGATGATGATTATTGTTTCAATTATGTTTCAATTTAATCACAGATATTGCTCTAAGCAGAAACAGTTTTGAGACAGAAATTAGATTTTGGCATTTTTTTGTAAAAATCTACCACAACTGACAAAAAAGATAACCTAGCTACTCCTCTCCACAACAGCTTTGACCAGTCTTCTTGTCATAGGCTGGTGAAATGCACTTCATTGTGAAACTGTGTGCCACATCCCCAAACACCAAGGTCGTCTTCTAGAGAGAATCAGAGGTGGTAATATCAAGATAATATAACTATTTAGTAAAAAAGGAGCATGCTTTGTGACCCTGTTGAGATCTCTCCTTTAACACCACAGGTGCAATTTGGTCCATTTATAAATCCTAAATCTCATTTTTAATCTCATTGTTATCTTGGAGAAACTAAAGGGATCATTTTCTTCTGGGTTACTATGCATATACCCCTCTGTAGTCTGGGCCTTGCTGAGTGTTCACTGAGAGCAGTAAGTATTAGTGTTAGAAACTCATCAGATCCTGCCGCTCACAGTCTTATCATGAATCTGCCATTCTGACACACCCACTGCTGTTAATGGGCCCAATAAAACCACTGACCTACAAACAAAGTGCAAGGAAACTAAAAACAGCAGCGTACAGGTACATTATGTTATTTTCTCTTATTTAGAATGAGTCTACAGTTCACCCTCTGCCTCTCTGGTTCCCACTGAAAAAGGGGAGGAGAGAATAGGCTCGACTTAGGGACTGACTTAAGCAGCTTATAGGGTTCAGGAATTTACTGGCACCTGCTCCCCTCGGAGAGACTGGGGAGCATTTATGCCAGGGGCACCCCGAGCTGTTTACAGGGAGAATTGGAGTTTCACATGTTTTATCAAAAAAAAACTACTACACAGACACATGCAGTGAGGAAGAAGGCAAGGCAGGTGAGGGGATGCTGGTATAAGACTTTAAAATAGGTGTTTTCAAAAAGAGAGGTCTTCACTTTTTCTCATGTAAGTGTTTTGAGGCACTATCTTTGGAGAAAGGGGAGTTGCTGCCAAAGTCATGACTGCTGGTATGAGAGGAAGGATTTTCTGAAGAACTGCCACCATCAGATACACTTAGACAACTTAACAATACAAAGGTGAGTCCAGCCTTGTTATTTACTTTTACGTTTCTGCAAGGCTACTTTGTTACGGAACCCTCTTCTTTGCTCAGTTTCAAGACTCTACCAGAAAAGTCAAGTTTTTTTGACAGTGTCACATGTGTAACAACATAGGAGACCATGAGATGCACCGGCTATTCTGTTGCATGAGAAGACAACAGTATGAGCAACAACAGAGGACAGAGGGTGTGAGCCCAATTCTTAAGTGTGGTCCCTCCCCTCCTCGTTGGACTAGAAGTTGCCATGTGACAGGGTGACAGAGGTGGCACCTGCCTAACCTGTTACTGGTGTGTCTCTCTACTTCAGCCTGACTACTGCAGGTCAACTCTCTCTCTCTCACACACTCACACTCACACACGCTGCAAACATGATGGAAGAAGTGTCTATCTCTGTGGCTTACAATGCCCACATCATCAACCAGATGTCCGAGGAAGAAATCCTGGCCAGCCTAGTGGCGGAGTCCTTACCCAAACAAACAGTGAGTCCTGCCTCATACATCAGTGTGATACATTGATAATGTCTATCAGAAATACTGCATAATGTGCCGAGTAGAAAGATATGGATTTTCAAATGTCTGCTGTTGCTATTACACTTTGCCAGTGTCTATTTCATCCTTCAGGTATGGAAAGACAAGGCACATTTATTAATGAATATTGTACTTTTAAAAACAACAATGTTGTACAGCGAGTCACAAAGAAAAAAATATATACACAAGACTCGATTGCCAAGCAATAATAATATTCATAATAGATTTCTAAAAATAGAATAAAAAGCAATAAAACAATTCAATAATCAAGTAATGTTATGCCCAGGTGTTAAACAATGGAAATCCTCGTCTGTTTTGGTCTGCACACCGCTGACAGCAGGTTTAGTGGCCTCTAGAGGCTGGATGCTCTGCACACTGCTAATGCACACAGTGTGTCATACCATCTGAGACTTTTTTTTTAGGCCATCATTGTATTTAACTCCTTTGTTCAAGGTGAAAAATCTATGCAAAAATCTTTGCTAACTTCACAATATGAATGGGCACAAGGACAGAAGAGGGTAGTAGAGAGCAGGCTCTGATGATATTACAGCTACTGTCTTACACAGTATTACAGCCGTTTACATCCTCCACCCCCGTCCTCTACGCAGGTCCCCTCTAAGAAGCTGAGAGAGGAAGACCCCCTTGACAGATACCAGGTGAGCACTTCCTCCTTCCTTCCTCTTCCTCTTCCATTCCACCCCCACGCCCTCTCCTGAGCCTCGAGTATCACTTCAGAGCCCCGGGAGCACCCCCACACCCCCACACCCCCACACTCCCACACCCCCACACCCCCACACCCCCACACTCCCACACTCCCACACCCCCACACCCCCACACACTCCCACACTCCCACACCCCCACACCCCCACACACTCCCACACTCCCACACCCCCACACACTCCCACACCCCCACACCCCCACACCCCCACACTCCCCCGCCCCCACACTCCCCCGCCCCCACACCCCCACACTCCCCCGCCCCGCCCCGCCAAGCACCCCCACACTCCCACACTCCCCCGCCCCGCCAAGCACACAGTCTGCTGTTCCCCCTCCAAAGAGAGACAGCTGCATCTGAGTGAGGGACTTTAGAGGGGTGGTGTCAGCACGGCACGGATTTAATGTAATCTCAAACTCGAAATGTGTACACAATGTTCGAGTTCACCTTTTCATTTCACATTTAGCTGTCAATAATAACATAATGATACAATATTATCACTGTACTGGTGGTAGGAGGAGTAGGAGCAGGATTATTATTACTGTTAATGTCAATAGTCATTCTAAGTTGTTTTGGATAAGTCTCTACTACATAACTAAACTTAAAGGTGCAATATGTAGTTTGTAAATGTAAATATATGCAATAAAAGTCCTGAAACAGAAAACCAGAATTCACAGAAATACTAGAAAACTATTTTTTACCATTCCTTAAGAATGAAATATTTTGTAAAGGAAACTAAAGGCTTTATTTACAAAAACTACAACTGCACCTTTAAATCAAGACATCTGTTTGGTGTTACGGTACGGTAATGCCCAGCTGAGATACTGTTTGCAATTGACAGCAGGAGAACGTGCGCCTCCACGAGACCAGTCTGCGTCTGGAGCAGGAGAACGATCACCTGGCCCACAAACTCGTCACCAGCAAGATTGCCCTGAGGAATTCTCTAGATCAGGTCAGTCAATACAGACTTACCGTTTGTTTATAAATGAAAAAAGGTGATGGGTGAACAACATATCAGAGTCTAAATGTTCTTATCCAGGTTCTTTTGCCTGTAACATTTGTTGTGTGTCTGTGCAACATATATGTTCTCAGGCTGAGGACCAGGTTGACGAGTTAACTCAAGAGCTTTCCAAAGCCAGGCACCATTTGGAGGTGACAGAAAAAGAGAAGAGAGAGAAGGAAGCGGAGGCCACTCAGGTACAGTGGGTCTTCTTATTTCCTTGATTTTCACTTTTCAGATTTCCAAATGTTACCTGATCACCTTATTTACTTCAGTGGGTTGTGTGTATGGCAATGACGTGCTTATATGTCTACAGCTGAAGGAAGTATTTAGGAAAGAGTTGGACAAAGCAGGTGCAGAGATCAACAGGTCAAACAGCATCATAGCAGATTACAAGCAGGTATGTTGTGGCAATCTCTTCCTGCACTGTAAACTGCAAAAAAAAATGTTTCCAGTATAAATATCTATTATCTGTCAGGAAAATAATCAAAAATGGCTACTTTTAATATTTGTGTGCCTCATCTTTAGATCTGCTCCCAGCTCAACACACGCATTGAGAGGCAGCACACCGCCAACACTGAAGAACTTGCTCTAATTAAGGTAGGACTGATTTTATGTTGTGCTAAAATACCACAGTGTTCCCATAGCAACAGTGTGACTGAATAAATACGCCCAGTACTCCAACCAGTGGTGTTTGTTTACATGGATGCATTCAATGGAAGCTTTTATCTAAACTGACACAGACAAAAAAACATATATAAATTACATATATAAATGGTAAATATATCAATGAGTATTTTAATAACAATAAATATGTTGTGTGTTGTTGTTGTTTCCATAGAGCAAAGTGATGGAATGTGAAAAGTGTTGCAAGCTCTTCAGTGAGGACGGCACACTTCAGCAAGATGACTCGAGAAGTCTGATAAATCCCTCAGCTTGCAGAGAGAGGGACACGCTCCAAGACCAGATCCAAGACGTGGAGAGAGAGTTGGCCCAGACTAAGCTTCAGATGGTCGAGGCCAAGTGCAGGATACAGGCAAGCTCTAGTTCATATTATTAATCTACATTGAAAAAAGTTTTGCTGATTATCAGAGAGCTAGAATGAATCGAGTTAATGAGTGGTATTGTGCCATCCCACAGGAACTGGAGCACCAAAACGGAGCGCTGATGACTGACCTCCAAGTCGCCAAGAACGGCTGGTTCAGAAAGACCCTCGGTTCCTTAAGGACAGCCACCACCAGCAGCGCACAGCCCCCCACACCCGGAGACGAGATCCTGGCTCCGGTCAGCAGATCGCGCTCTGGGTGGGTGAACACCAGGAGACTCTCCTGGGCCCTGAGAGAGGGGAGGAGAGCTCAGGTGTGAGCCCACGGAGAACGGGGAACCAGCACTGTTTTACAAGACCTCAGCGCCAGAACACGAGAGACAAGCTTTAGAGGTGCTGCTTCCCTGAGCAAGGGTGTGTTTCTCTGGGCAAATACCGCCATTAAAAGATAGAAAGACTGAGATAGAGGAAAGATAGAGGGTCTGAATTATCTCTCTCTTAGTTTCAATGTTGGAAACACAGACCTGGTCAGGATGGTCTGCCGGGTGTTTTTATTTAGCCATTTTCTGGCATGGGAGTCTCCTTTACATAAAGACTCTCTGAGGAAAAGACAAAAGACAAAATTGCCCTTCTGATGAATTGGACACCAAGAATCAACATTTTCAGGCTGGTGTGCGCCAGCTTATGTTAAGCTGTTTGTAATTTTCTTTTTTAATGTGCCAGTGTGTCAATGTCTTGTGTACAATATTTATTATCCATTGATTAAAACTATTGAAAAAAGTTTTCAAATTCCTTCAACAGAAAAATAAGGAAGTCCAGCATGCCATAAAGGTTTGGAACAGACAGAGTAAAAAAAATAGGTGTGACACTCACTCCATGCTAGATTTTCCTTTAATTAACAGATTCACCAGACTTACAAAGAAAGAAAAGCCGCTCGTGAAGGTAACACAGGTGACCAACATCAATATGAATTACAGGTGATGGAACATGAAGGCTAAGGCTCTATGTAAAAGAAAAGGAAGAAGCCAAGTATCACCAGAATCCCTGCATAAGCTGGATCAACTGTCAAGTCCAGAAAGTTTAAACTAAAATATAAACTATAAATAAACAGGAATTTAATTTCCATGTTGACATACTCCAACGCTCTGATTCTTATTTGACCCAACTATGTGATGCATGGTTTACAGGCAACATCAATTTCAAGCCTAACAAACTTCAGTGTAAATTGATTATTAAGCTATCGAGCCATATTCACGTCAGTATTGAGGGTAAACCATGACTCAAATGTAAATCAATCCTAAACATATGTTGATTTGTATTCAATTTAAATGTTGGTGCTTCAGGAAATTGCGCTGTTTGGAAATAATACATGGCTGATCTAGTAAGTTGTAGGACACAGTGACAGGAGAGAAATGTAATCCATAGCATGAGAGTTCTCAATCATATCCTGTGTCAATAACAAGTGGGACTACACAAAATGTGACTTCTAGTAGTCAGTCTTCTCTACTTCGTCCTGGAAGAGATCATCAAAGTAGCTCTCAGCCACCCGAAGCATCTGGTTGACAGCGTTGAGCAGCAGGATGTCTGTGAGTGGGTCCAGCTCCAGCTCCTGACTGTAGTTCTTTACCGGGATCACAGCTGACATGGACACTCCCAGTTGGACGGCAGCCTCACGCATCTACAAGAACACAGTCCCAAGCCAGATTACTGTAAATGCATACTATGAAATGGAAAGCCACTAGTGCTATCAATCAAATAAAATGTTCCCTCTTAAGACTGAAGCTTGTAATAATGGATGTTTAAATGTAAAATCACAGAATTAATGCTGAATCAACACATGGACGTATATTTAAATGCAAATGCTATTGTTTAATAGCATCTTTTCAACTTTGAACATAGATTCTCTTCTGTGAACTACAGATTGCCAATAAAACCATCTAGGTCATCAAAACTGATCATCAGCTTGACAGGCATATTTGTTTTATGTGTAGCTAGAGTGACCAGGTGTCCTGCTTTATACTGCACAGCATTTTCACCCTTTGTCCTGCATATCAAGATGATGTCCAGAATATCCATTGGTATTTTGTGTACAAATTTCAGAAATAAGAACACATGGATGCGTTCTTTTCCCCGCTTGGCACATGAGTTGCTTATGCGGTTGTGGCATAGGTTTTTATCTATTTAATAGCGCTACATAAAAAGCAGGAACCAGGGACATGTCCAGCCCCAACAAAGCGTAGCAAAACATTTATTAAAATGGAACCGGTGGTGCGTTTAACATCCTGTTGTGTTACCCAAGCATTGCAACCATGGGCGTGCAGTTTGGTTTGAAAAGTACTCGGGACATAGATGGGATTTTACATGATCACAGGGCTATTGCGTGTCTGCCTGTGCTATTATGATGAGGGTAGCCCAAATACAAATGCACCAAAGGCTATTGGGATTGTGTAGGGCTAAACTAAAATGTTAAAACGTGCTAAAAACAAGTGTGATCTTTGTCAACTAGTGGCCAACGGATAGAGAACTTGACAAAAAACAACTCAGAAAGTTTAAGAGACATGCTAGCGACCAATAACAGACTCAAGGGGTCTTGGTGTAATTATGACTGATTGTAACACTTACAGTGCAAACCCATGACTGCGACGCGATACGCTTCCATCACTTTGAGTGGGCGTGTTGTAGCGTGTGGAAATAGCATTTTCAAACTGTCAGAGACGACACCAAACGTTCTGATTGGCCGCTGCGGAAAAAATCGCTCCTCATTTGCATAGGATTCAACATTTTCCAACTTTTATCGGTCGCGTCGCCCAAAAAGGTGGTCTACGTCACAATGGATTGGCTCTCGTTGAAATGCATGGGATTAGAATATCGCGTCGCTCGTAACGGTGTCATGGGTTTCCACCGTTAGGCTAATGTTACACACAACTCTAATTTTTGTGTATCAATTTAATTATCATCTGTCCACAATGATTAAGCACATTGTTTGAGAAGCTTTCTATTCATTGTAGTGAGATTATATTTTCAATGGTCAAAACCCAGGCATCTGTGTTAACTACTTTTGCAACACTAATAAATACCTAGATGTGTATGTACTCCTGGTAGAAAGCTGGACTTGAGAGTTAAACAATAATTACTTTAACAAAGGCAAGGAACTAAAACCTTGCTCATTTGGTGACTGTCTAACAGACAGTAATAATGGTACAAAGGAAGTGACTGTGAAATAAACAAATACGCAATGACTCATATTGATAAAGGCTTCCACATATTCAGACTAAAAGGGTGTAGTAACTGAACAGAGGGGAAAAGATATATACTCCTCACCATTTTCTCAATGTTTTTGCTGCAGTAAACATGTTTCAGGTCCTCTGCAACTAAAGGACAAGCCTCATCCACCTTGGTCATGAGCACAAGTTGGGGAATACCTGTGACACAGAGGACAAAATAATCTGCTTTTCTCTCTCATACATATAATCTCTTATGTATGTACAATTCACATTTAATACAGCACATTTGGTAGTAATAATCATTAGGGATGACATGTTTTACACACTGACCCAGCTGGTTGGCTTTCCTGCGGAGAGCTGCACATTTTTCTATCATTTTGTCTGGGAGGAGTTTGACTTTGGAGGCGTCAATCACAAAGGCCACACAGTGGATCTTGTCCTTCAGCGTCACAGATTTGCGGAAACCTGGAGCGTCTTCTTGCATAGGCATTGATGGGTTGAGCTGGAACAGTAATACAGCAGTCTCTTCAGCTCATATTATGAACTGCGAGAGAGAGTATGGTCTATACCTATCATCGGCAGTTTAGTCTAAATTGATGAAAATCTATTCAGCCGAAAGCTATTCCATAACACCCGATATGTTCTACTTCCAGAATATTGTAAAATCAAAAGTACTAAACCATACAACAAACCAGTGTTACCTGGTAGCGGTCTTGCACATTTCCCTTGAGGATGCTTGTGAAATCATCTATGTCCAGACCAGCATTTGCCCCTTCTTCCAGTCCCATGGTGTCACACAGAACAACTGGCAGGGGCTTTCCCTTGTAGCCTCCTCTGATAGAGTAGGTGCGGTACTGACAGATACAAAGACATTCAATCAGGTAAGCAGTACCTATGCCATGCAAGCGTCCCGTGACAAGGCTTTTTAACATGAAATTTAGCAGTATCATTCAAATGAGAGTTAATTCAGATGTGAACTGTGTGTCTTGTGTACTTTAATCATAAGTACCTGTGTGGTCAGACTGGTCCCTGCAGTGCCTGTGTTGGCCTGACTTGACACGTGTCCTTTGAAGACTGAACACACAGAGTTGAAGAAGCTTGACTTCCCAGCCCCCACCGGACCAACAAGCAGCACACTGACCTGGTTCACCGAGTTAATGACAGGCTTCCACTTTGCAATGGTGTCCATAAGGTCTTTTCTCTTCCTAAAAACAATAATTTTAACTATTCATCTCTCTTCTTTGTATTATTGCAGCACAGATGCAAAAAGCCCAGACCAACAGACCATTCTAACTAAGTTATAGTAGAATAAAGGAGTCAAGCCTTAATTAAACATGGTCATTTTCTCATAAACCCATCACAACACTACAACTACATATTAGGTCCATAGTAAGTAGGTAATAAATAATTACATTGCCGGGGTAGGGGGGTAATATTCCAAACCTGATGGCTGCTGTGTAGCTTCTCAGTTAGACAGGAACGGTTCCATTCCCATCCCATTGGCACAGCTTGTTATGCGTTATCATCTTTTATTAAAGTGTCTTTGTCTATCTTATTTGTGCCACCGATCAGTAGTTATGAAGAGAGTATGAAAGTATGGGAGTTCGGGGACATGCTAATGCAAAGTTGTTTTTCTCGTAAATTGATCTTGTCTTTAATCTATTAAATTGTGAGGTTCATTCTTTAAATATTATCCCCGACCCCCGGAATTGTTTTCACCTACAGTGGCCCTAATATGCCGTTGTACAAAACACCAAGGACAGAGAAGGTAAGTGTTCAGTGTGGCTTATATGTTTTTAAAAAGTAAAAATGATATACTCATGATTCCATGTGACAATCCTCCAAGGCTTTTCCAGGAGAGCACCACACTCTACGGGAACACAGGAAAGAGATTCCACTTTAAATACACTTTTTTTTATAAATACTGCTAACTTTGCACTAACAATATTTGACATATTATAATAATATAAACATTATGTTGGCTAACATCCTACTTACCTTCAACTCTGTAGACTTCACATTCAGTCAACTGTAAATCATTTCCATGCATCTTTAATGGATCAAAGTTAAAAAAATCCCCAGGGTTACTGTAGACGGTGGCATCATCGTTGTAGAGGAAAATCAGAGATCCAAAATTTGGACCAGTGTTTCCATCAGTGAAGGAAGCCTGGCCAGTGACACTTGTGACACGATAAAGCTCAGGGTTCTGCTCCCTTCCATCAAGGCTGAACAAAAAAGCTTTTTCATCAACAACATTGGCCCCTGTTTGTGCAAAGTCCTTACTAATGTATCCTCCAAATATGAATCCTGTATTGTTGTATGCAACTGTCAGGGTAGGACCTTGCTGGTTGCACTTATAGTGAAAATCATCATTATCATAGCCATGGACACTAGCTTTGTATATTAGACTGAGTCTGGCATGGCCAAACATAGAACTGATCTTCTTCTCTTGATTTCTGGTCAGTCTGGAAGTTACAACGCTCATGATGGTTCTTGATGATGGCAATCTACAAAAACATTTGCGGAAAAGTTAAATTACTTAATAATACTTTGCACTAGCAACACTATTGTAGAGAACACAAAATATTGCAACAATTATTGTAACAATGCAACAGTTTTAGTTAGTACAACAATACAATGTTTTCATTGTCATCCACCAAGCCACCATGCCACCATACCCTCTAGGAAGCTTGTAGCCTACTCTAGGGAAGGGATATGAAATACAATGTTTCACGATAATTGCAAAAGTTGTAATCAAAATCTTTTGAAACAAAAGCAAAACATGCTGTATATAATACACTGACCAATAACCATTGTCTATATCCTTATTATAGCCTACGACCTATTTATCAAAATATCCTGCTATCCTGCTCACAAACGTCACATTGTGTGTGAAACATTTGGCCTCATATTTACTCCATACTATTCCTTCAGATGAGCTTGCCACTCCCTAACTGTTTTCGCAGGCTGCGTCACATTTCACAGTATGGGCAACGTTTCAGTTGGTCTTTGCACTTAGCCTATACGCTAATTAACCTAAATTAGCATTTGAATAAACATCTGTAAATAAGAAGTCTAAGACTAGTCTTAGTTAGGCTACAAGATGATACCGATCGGGCAGTTTTGTTTTCTTGTCCACAGTACAGCACTTCACAGCCTACTTGAATATCTGAACGTCTATCATCATGAATTGCCACTATACTTTGTAAAGCATATGCCACAGACACGTTTACATTTCAATAATACAATGCTTACCAGTTTCAGTGCTCCAGTAATAATGTTATCCACAGATCGGTTTGTTTATGTTAAAAGTTTTTTTGGAAGGGCTGCGTTATTTAGGAATCACAGGTAGGCTACAAAGGATGCGCTTAGTTTTCCAGGCTAAGATCAACAGCTGTACCACCGTTTCTGAGAATCGAAAGTTAACGTGCAACGTTCTATTTCATATCTCCAGACCGCCTGAGGCTATAACCATAAAGGAAGATATCATGCGCTCGCACATTGACTACGAGAACTTATTGATTGGTTGTCATCTCGTGACGCACCAAGTGTATATAGCCTACACCTGCGTCATGCTCTTTCTCCATATCATTCTCGCCTGGCAGAGAACTATCTTTTTCTGATAGACTAGTGCAGCTTAAACTTTGGGCTAAGGCAGTGGTTTTCAAACTTTTTCTGCCATTCCCCACTTTGAACTAGTGGGCCTTTTCAAGCCCCACCTGTCCCTCATCGCTCCAATGAAATGGTAGGCCAAGCTTAAAAATGTCAAATTTATTGAAATAACGATAAGTTCTAAATCTTAATCAATAACAAATAACATCAGTTCAGAAATAGAGAAAATAAAAGTGCAATACTTGCCTCAAATGGGCTAAGTTCCAAAAATAAAGAACAAGGGCCCACTATGCAATTGTGTTATCAATGGTAGGCCAAGTGACAGAATCTCAATGAGCACGCTTAAGTTGAAGAAGGGACCGGAGAGTTGAAGTCAGGTTTCTGTAGTTTATTTCGGCGTGGAGACCCCCCTCCCAGCTGGTGCTTAGAAAAAGGCCTACCTGATAGCAGAATGTGTTGGCATTTATACATTTCAGTCAGGTAGAATACAATAGGGGAGGGGATGACCACACCCTTTAGGTGAGACAGTGGGGTGAGGGGTTCACCTATGGGGGGAGGGGGGTGATACCAGGGTACAAAGAGTTTTAGCAGGAAAGAGGTTATCTGGGGGGGGGGGGGTTCACATGCCTTTTGTTCAGGTCTCAGTGAGACAGATCCAAAATGAGTTGCAGATACAAAATAAGGAGTTAATGTCTTACAACAACAGAATAGCAATATTTCCAGTTCCATCACAAGCTTAAAATCTCCCTTGTATGTTGCTTTGGATAAAAGCGTCTGCTAAATGACTAAATGTAATGTAAAATTGTCAAATGTCAACCTTTGTATTTTGTGTCACAAATGTATCCATAACGTCAATATTAGCCTATCGCCCACTACACTTTCATGCTCCGGGAACGTTTTTTTTTCATTGTCCCGCTGCAATTAATACGCCGACGTCAATCAAAATTTCCGCACTATGGTTCCAGGTCACATTTTCATCCCGGTCCCCCATCTAATGTTAATTCAGTGTTGTATAATGGTGCGGCTCCTATAATGTATAATGTATAATGGAACACACGTAGGCTACAGGGTGGGTGTGGTAGAGCGAGAGAGAGAGAGAGAGAGAGAGAGAGAGAGAGAGCGAGCGAGCGAGAGAGAGAGAACAGCGATGCAAACGGATAGATCAGATGTAGCGCCCGGAGCAAAGTTATGTTGCTGTAATGTTGAACTCTGTGCAACCAGTCTGGAGAATAAATCCTCGGGCCAAATCAAGTTGCCATTCATTTGCTCATCAACCGCAGACCGAAGGGAAAGGGAGATAACCCTGGAGTTTAGAATATAGAACACTTCGGCCCTTGAGCATTAATACAATACACTACTTGATAGGCTAATTAATACAATATTTATTTGTTTGAGTGTGGTTGTATGATCGTTATTGTCTATAAAGGAAGGCATTGCAACGGGAAAATCTCCCGTTTATCGCGACCATTCGCGCCCCACCTGTCACGTCTCTGCGCCCAACACTTTGAGGAACGCGGGGCTAAGCGTTAAGCTTCCCCTTCTAGCTGCAGTCAAAATCAATGGGATTATTCAGCACTTTGATTTAGGACCTTGTTGTCAGCTAAGACTTGGAGTCCGGTGAGTAAACTATTATTCCAGCGAATACCTATTGGTTTCCAGGGTTCCCTCGCTCGGAATCATTGCTCTATTTCCAACGAACCCCCTCGGTTTTCAGGGTTCCTTCGTTGGTGAAAATAGTAGCCTAAACTTCGCAGCTACACTGTTGTGACTCAATTAAGACATACCCGATGTGTCGGCTCTGTGTCATTGTTCAGCGCTTTTCGGGAACACTGCAAAATGGAGCATTCTGCTTATTGCACGCAATGCTTTGCTAGTATGGACATGTTTGATGGGCATGACCGCTGTCCTTTGTGTTTGGGCATGGAGCATCTTGAAGCGGCGCTATCTAACCCCTGCCCTGAATGTAGCATTATCCCGCTTGAGCGACGTCAACTCCGCTTGTCCAGGACCTCACAGCTCAGGCTGAAGGTGTAGCACAACTTAAAGCTCTCTCCCCTTGCCTGATAATTCCCTTGACCTGCAGCCACAAGACACTGATGCTCTGTCAGTGGCAGCCACAAATTCTCTGTTTGCTGAACCCCATGGTCAGCCTCCCATGGATGCAATGCTAGCACCATCACAGCGGTCCTCATTGCACTCAACTAGTGGCAGTGAGCCAGACACTGGGAGCAAAGTCTTTTCTGCAGCTTTGTCACTGTGTGACAACATCAATATTGCACTCGCAAAGCTGAAGCTGGACTTACCCCAAGCTCCATTGGGCCCTACCAACCTACTGTGCCGCTCTGTGCCAGGAACAAAGCACGCTCACGTGTCTCACTGTAAAGACTTCACGGAGGTGGTATCGACAACCTTCCAGTCAGCCCTGACGTTCCGGCCAGATCGTGCTGCTCGCCTGTTGGCGGACACGAGCGCACCAGATGCCACGAGCGCACCAGATGCCACGAGCGCACCAGATGCCACCGGCCTTGGCTCGATGCCTGCGTAGGAGCCCTATGTAGCTTCTCTCATCGTTTCTCCCAATGAAGCTCTCCGCCAAGATGTGCGATGCCCCAATAAAGAATGTAGGCGTACTGATGACCTACAACACTGTTGCTAGGTTGAGACGCGTTGGCACAACACAATGGGACATTTGCAGTTGGCCTTACATTCCACCTTGGACTCAGCCCCTCAAGATGTTGCTATGTCTGGTCTGCTTGGCGCCTCTGTCCAAGCACTCGGTGCAATAGCTAGCGACCGCGGCACAGCACTGGGTCTCCTCATCCACTGCAAGATGACAGGTGTGGCTAGCGCAGTCACCCTTACAGGAAGTGTGTCGTAACAACCTGCGTCAGGCGCACAGGAGGCTTTGGAAAGAAGGATGCGCGTAACCGAATCACGTTCACATGTTGATCGGCGCCAAGCCTTTGGAGAGCCACACCCTGGCATTCATGCACACCGCCACATCTCTACAACGCAGCGTGCACCAATGCACACATGTGGTCGTTTTTTCCCAGCACAGCAGGCCGCTTTCAGGATCATCTAAGCCAGCGGTTCTCAAACTGGGGTCCGCGAAAAAGTCTGGCTTCCAAAGTTTTTTTTTTATTATTATTATTTTTTTTATTTTTTGCAATACAGTATACAAAACATGTAGACTAATGGTACACGGTGTACTGATACTGGAAAGTTTTGAAAGGTATAAGTATAGTTACTTCATTAAAATAGCACGCAATCAGAGCGCACTCACTGTTCCGCTCCCTGTCAGGCTGCCTGCACGCATTGACTGCAAGGGGGGGGGGGGCTGCCCAACATGCAACAGACAGCCTTCACTCACAGCGAGTGATCTCAGGGGAGACATGGCCTCATGTGCAGGAGCTCTGGCCGACCGTCCTCGGCTTGTTTTAAAAAAATAAGTGAGATCTGTAAAACATGCTTCAAAGCCACTCAGGCAAAGGGAGATAACACGTCAAATATGGCTAAGGACCTCTCAGACAGACACCCCGAACTTTTCAGAGAGTTCAAAGAACGACAGGTTAGCAAATGTGGTTATAAACATGAACACCCTCAAGGTCACCCATATACAGCCTAACACGAGTAGCCTTAGCCTAGTTTAGTGACAAGCGATTTTCCCCATCACAGAATTTTGACTATGCGTAGTACAATGATCATAATGCCGTGTGGTTAACGTAACTAAACTGCACTTTTCACACTAGTAATGTTAACTGCCATAATCTGCAAGTGATGCATTTATTTCTTCCATCAGTACGGGTCGTGTTTATCGTTGCAGAAGGCCCTTTTTTAAAGGCATATCGGATGGTCCTATTGCATGTAGCTATTCTCGTTTAAGACGTTGATCTAGCTTTCAATTTGGCTGCAAGAACGTTGGTTTTTATGTAAGGTAAACATTATTTAGCTTCTCAGCACATTTTCCAAAAGATAATTTACAAATCTATCCTACATACTGTCAAGTAATGCCAAATGTAATACAATGATTATCTAAAACTCTTATAATATTAGTACTATATGATTTTAGAGTAAAAGAGTCCAAAAGCATAAAACATTACAAATAGCTATAAGCCTATATGGTTTAATTTGGGATGCGACTCAGAAAATGTTCTACCCTTTGAGGGGTCCCTGGCCCCAAAAAGTTTGAGAACCCCTGATCTAAGCCAGGGGTTTTCAACTGGGGGTCCGCGACGGCATTGCAGGGGGTCCGCGAAATGAGCCTATATTGATCAGTTCACCATTGAATTTTTTAATTTTTTATAAATTCGCTTTGATATTTTAACACATTTCCAGATTACTCTTGCATATCGTGAATATGTGCGCGGGGGAGGGGGCGTGGCGAAGCGGTTAGTGAACTACCCTGATAACTGCACATATTTAAGTGTTAATAGGCAGAATATCTGTGCAGGGGGAGGGGGCGTGGCGGTGGCTAGCGATGTACCCTGATAATTTCACATATTTAAGTGTTAATGGCAGAATATCTGTGCAGGGGGAGGGGGCGTGGCGGCGGCGGTTAGAAACACGCACACGCGTGCAGACACATCAGTGGGCCGCGAATTACTTTCTAGTCAGAATGGTGGTCCCTGGGACAAAACCACTTGAAAACCCCTGATCTAGGCTATGCTTTGTCCCATCCGGCACACCTACCTCACCTGCTCCCAGTGTATGACCATCGTAGATCTCTGACAGCTCTAGGAGCTTGTCTTCAGTCAAAACCTCTTCTTCCTCTCTTAACCTCAGGAACTCTGATGTCAGGTTCTCTAAGTGATGGTTTAGCAGAAGAAGAGGGAGATGCCATCATTTTACCATCTTTAGAGCAAACCCTTTCAGGATCATCTAAGCTAGGCTTACCTGCTCCCAGTGTATGACCATCGTAGATCTCTGACAGCTCTAGGAGCTTGTCTTCAGTCAAAACCTCTTCTTCCTCTCTTAACCTCAGGAACTCTGATGTCAGGTTCTCTGGTGATGACACAGGGGAGTGATTCGGAACATCACCAGACAGAATATGATTATGTTGTTCTTTGTTAGATTTGTGGTTTATTTTTTTACATTCAGACTCGTTGCTGTTGTGTGCCCCATCCACCTTTGCATTGTGTCGTGGCTGATCATTCCATTTCTTTTTGTTATCAATGTATTTTCTGAGACTGATTGTAGAGAAATCTGATAGTATTTATTGTAATCGTTAATGTCACAATAAGGAGACGTCCATGGTCAAGCTCGATCTCAGCGCATGTACTGGTTTCTTGATACTATTTAAGCCTTGTTTTTGTGGGGCGTTGTCCCATATTAATTACCCTAATCATCTGTATTTGGGCTTGTATCGACTACCCCCAGGGGGTCTATTTTCTGAGGCCACCTTTGACCTGACAACTGTCTCTTCAGAGAGCCAGACTTCTTGTCTACTGTACACTTGGCACTTTTTGCTATTCTAAGAGTTCCTTACTGTAAGCATGTCCTTATCTGGCGCAAGTGTTCTTATCTATTCCTGTACTGTACCTTGCGCTGAGAACCAGTCCATTCCATATTCACATTAACATAAAAAATATCCCACATAATCCCCCCTATGTGTCTAAATGACACACAGCACATTTTATGCTATCATAGAAAGTACACACTATCAATAAACTAATCAGTACTAAGAGCATATCTTACTGTCTATGCAATGTAAACCAATTGTTAACCTTATTTTAAACATCATATGCATATGAGCCATTAGTGTACATATGATCATAATAATTTTAAACTAAACATTCCCCTACAACACATTATTATTTCTCTAGATTAATAAACATTCAACAAGTCAAACGACCATTGGGTCAGTCCCAAATGGCTAAGGCACACATCATAGTATTACATTATAGAAGGTACAACATATGAAGGCATGTAAAAAGAAAAACATCAATTCGGTGTCCATTTATACGGACACCTTACTCAACATTTATACTGAGGTATATGGTCGTCCGTGTACCTCTTTCCACAGACCAAATTAAAATATAGCACCATTTCTTATGCATCCCTTCACATTTTCCTGAGATATCTTAAAATTAATAAATCAATCATCCCCAGGTAATATTACCCCGGGAGGTCTTCATACATGTAACAATACCTATGCTAATAGTTCCCAAAACCCCCCTATGTATATAAGCATGCATAATTTCATTCTTCATAGGACTGCTCCGAACGGGTCATCAGTGTATGAGTAGTCCAGTGAATGTATTCAGTGTTGTTATTGTATGTTATGGCATTGTCCGGTGTGGCAAGGTCTTCAGCTCCTTTGAGCCTGCCCGAGTGAGTCAGAGGTTGCGTCTGTGGCGAACCACACGGCCGCCCTGCTGGCGAGGCAGGCTAGCACTTGACTCTGGCGTGTTATTTGTTCTTTTTTATCCAGGACTTATGTGGTCTGGTCACCCAGTTCCCACACGTCACCGTTGGAGTCAGGTTCGCCTCCTGACTCATCTTGTTCTTAATTGCTCATCACCTGTATCATTTCAAGGACTTCATCATTACCATGAGACATTGTTAGACCAACTCTGCTTTCATTCTTATCAACTACTACTGTCATTTGAGTAAATTTAGAAGCTATTGCTCGAACTGCGAGAGACTTGAAACAGGGAATAAGACAACATACTATTAAGCAGAACACTAATATTATGAGTGCAATGATGCCAAGCACAGAAGCAAACCATGCTCCCCAGGACCCAAAAATACTTTTAAACCAGTTGGATAATAGTGAACCAAACTCAGGAGGATTCTCTTTCATCTCATGGCGTAGTTTGAATAGTTTGTTCATTGCTATCGTGAAGTTCCCATCTGGCGCTGTGTTATTGGGAATGAAGGTGCAACAGTAACTCCCTATTTTAGCACAAACTCCTCCCTCCTTTGCTAACATCCAGTCGAGTACCCATTCTATTCTGCATGGTCATTCTTGAAGTGGCATCTAACCTGCTCTCCTAGTGCTTTTAATGCGTCTGACGTGTAGTTGATGAACCTCTGCTGATTGTAGTAGATATAATTTATCCACTCTACGTTTTTATTAAAGCCCCACCCAGGGAAAGATAGACTCAACCCTGCGGTCACCTCATCTCGAGCTTTGTATTGTTGGGGAATTCCCCTAGGTTGCCCTATGGCATTCAAATAACCCCCGTATGCGAAAGGTTGATCCTCCGCCTCCGCATCTTTAGCCTCACTATCGTACACCTCCCTCTTATACCTGAGTTGAGTTTCTGCAAAATCCGTCTCTTTCTGGTCCTGAGTCGTCTATATTAATAACTTTTGCTGGCTGCATTATGGCTACTCTTGCACATTTCCCCTGTCCCAATCTGGTGGTAAAGTGTTTCTTAACCCCCACTCTTTCCCACAAGCCCACCATAAGTCAGCCCAGTGAGCATCCTGCAACAGATAAGGGAACTTGTCTGCATACATATAGTTTCTTTTTTTGTCGATAAATTTATCTTGCTTAGTACATGCTTGGCCCGCCACACACCTGAGGGGAACCATTCCTCTTAATTCCCATGCTTGTCTGTAAACACTGATGTGCCTGTGGTAGTGTTGAAAGGACCAGTAGTAACCATGGTCCAAGTTTCTATTTACAATTTCCTTCAAACACGCCCACATCTTCTCCACCAAGCTGTTTATCTGTCATGTCAAAACATTCATAATTAAAATGCTCTTCCACTGTGTAGTCCCGGATTTCCCCTAGGTCAGTTTCCGGCCAAGTATGTATCTGTAATTTACATGAATCCCGTAATGTATAGCTTATACCGTTTTCTATATTAAAGGTCATATTTCTATGTGAGTGACTTCCCATATACATCATGCATTCAAAAGGACTATATGGATAAATAGAGATGTGGTCTTTATAGTCCCAATCATGTTGAGGAGAGTCCTCCGACCTCCAGGGTACCGGAATGACCACCTTTTTCTTCCAATGCCATGGAACACACATAACAGTTCTTTCCTGGTTCAACAGTTGTCGCGGTATATCTTGCCCACTTATACCAGAGGTTGTTACCTCTGGCTATGATTTTTTCGGCTTCATTACTACCCTTCCATTTCTTTAGAGGACTTCTCATACTCACGGATCCACCCCCCTCTGCTGCTCTCTGCTTTCTGCAAGCTCTATCCTTATCCAGACTTTTTGGTTGGCCCTTTACCTTAGCCTGGACCTCAGTGGGGGCGGTGGCCTGGATCTCACCAGAACCATCATCCAGGACTTCCACAAGTGCGGGAATCGGGATTGTGTCTGGCCCAGTTAATTGGACCTTATTCCTGGGCACCATGATGGTGAACGGGACTCTGAAAGAAGGGTAAGGGGTCATACTGATACTTGACTGCTCGTTCCGGGTGCTCATGGAGGGCTGCGGGGTCCAGGGGCCTGAGTAATTGCCATGGATGCTGGGGACCCGAAGCACCTTGTTGCTCGGTCTGGTCTTCCTGATGGGCGGCCTTTCCTCCCACAAGGTCGTCTTGCGTTGAGGGAATGACAGGCACACTATCATCAAACATATTAAGATCCCTATTATTGACCCTACCAGAAACCCGTTCCTCCACCATTTCATCCCGTAGTCCTTGTCCAGGAGAACTCGAACTCTCACTTTCTCCTGTTCCACTGGTTCGAAGCTGTCCTGTAGCAGTAGCCTCCCTCTCTCTCGTCCTGCCCGGGCAGCACCCCCTGTATCTCCTTCGTGCCTGCTCCTGTCCATTGCGCTGGACCACATCTGTTTGGCTCTCCTCCGGTGCTATAGCTCTGTAACAGAAGTTAAGATGGTGCCACACACTTGATCCTTGTACTCTTACCGCTGTTGGAGTAACCTGTGTCACCCGGGTAAGGTCCCTCTGTCCTTGGCTGGAGACTTTTTCGCTTGAACTTTTCACAAAGACCCAGTCTCCAGGTTTAACCGGTCCTCCTGTGTCCGCCTGAGGGTTGTTCACTGGTTCTTGTCTTTTTGCCTGTGTATAAATGGTCTTATGGATTAGTGACAATTGTTGTACATAGCTTCTAATTTCTCTTTGAAGTTGTTCCAGGGACGGGCCCTTATCGTCTCCCCTGCTCCGGGGTGTTGGCATAACCCGTCCTGTGAGCATCTCATGTGGTGTGAGATGTGTGATTCTATTCTTTTGAGATCTCATATGCATCAATGCTATGGGTAAGGCATCCAACCAGTTAAGGTTTGATGATGCACATATTTTTGCTATCTTAGCTTTCAAAATCCCATTTGCCCGCTCAACCATTCCCTGACTCTGAGGATGATATACACAACCTAACCTCCTTTTTATCCCCAAAGCCTGCATTATTTTATTCCATGTTTTTTCCACAAATGCCTTACCATTGTCACTTGACACCACTTCCGGGATTCCGAACCTGGGTAGAATTTCACGTGTAAAAAATGTAATTACAGTTTCTGAGTCCGGTCCTGGACTAGGGCATGCTTCCACCCATCTTGAGAATCTGTCCACCACCACCAATACATACCTGTGTTTTCTGATTGTTTTTCCCATGTCAATGTAATCCATAACCAGATGTTTAAATGGACCCTCTGGCATAGGAATATGCCCTAGAGGTTTTGTTGGTATACCCTGTCTTACATTATAGGTATTACAGACATAGCATTGTGCTAATTTGTGATCTATAATTTCTTGTAAGTAGGGTGACCAAAATCCGTCACTCAAAATTTTGTTACGTACAACCCCCCTAGCGCTGTGATCAATATCATGATAATCAGCGATTAATATGGTCAATAACCTGAGTGGAGCCACTACGCGGCCATCGCAGTACCTCCAAACCATATCATTGCCACTTGTTGCCCCCCTTTGTATCCATTTAGTTTGTTCCCAAGGACCAGCATCCTTCTGCATTTGAATAATGTCTGTAATACCTATAGTTGGCTGTAAATAAACTACTGGACCCTGGACATCAGGCAGCCACGGTTCACATGGCTTACCACAACATAAACGACAATCCCCCCTCTGACACATAGCACAACATAGAGGATCAATATGATGGTCATGACCTGGCATAAACATTAACCGACACCATTTGCATTCAGATTCACCAGTGCCAACATATGGGCATAGTGAGGGGCATGGTAAGGTGTTACCATCCCACGCCCCCTCCACTAGGACCACAGCATGTGTTGTCTCTGACTGAGGTGGGACTCCAAGTTCCCTAGCCTTTAATGCTGCTTCTTTTGCACTCTCGTCAGCCTTTTCATTACCCAGCGTGATGTAGTCACCACCCTTCTTGTGTGCTTTGCACTTACATATGGCCAACCGCTCAGGGCGCATCATGGCTGTTAAAAGCAATTGTATTTGTTCTTGATGTTGTATCGGAGATCCATCGGATTTCTTAAATCCTCTTTGCTTCCATTGCGCACCGTATACATGACACACATTATGGCTGTAAGCACTGTCCGTGTGCACGGTTGCTCTTTTCCCTGCAGCTAAACTACAAGCCTCAGTTAACGCCTTGAGTTCAGCCAGCTGTGCTGAACACGGCTGCTTACAAGGAATACACATTACTGTAACATACTCCCCTGGCCTTACCATTTGCACCACGCTAAACCCAGCCTGTGTTTTATTATCATAATGATGACTTGACCCATCCACGAAATAAACTACCTCTGCGTCACACAACGGTTCCCCCTCCAAATCCGGTCTGAGTTTGGAGAAAATCACAGAGTCAGCCACACACCTATGCGGGCTTCCCTCGTAATCAAGAGGCACTCTGTCTGCTGGATTACCCACAGAGTCACAAGTTTTAACAGTTACATCTGGACAGAAAGTCAAATCATAATATTTCAACTGCCTCTGTGCAGTGAGACAAAACCTCCCCTGTTCTGTAAGCTGAGCAATAGCATGGCTCGTATAGATAGTTATTGGCCACCCCATGGTTATTCCTGATGCTTTAACATATGCCATATATACTGATTCCAACCCCTGATAACAAGGTGGGTAGCCCTGAGCTACAGAATCCAACCTAGAGCAGTAATACGCTATTGCTTGTTTGAACTTCCCCTGACATTGTGCCTGCATCAACACACCTGTCATGTAAGCATCACACCCTTCTTTTTTCACTGCAACATACAGAGCAAAAGATTTAGTATAATCTGGCAAAGCCAATGCGGGTGCCTGTTGTAGTTCACTTTTTACAAGATCAAAAGCCTCCTGTCCATCTACCGTCCATGTTACGTGGTTTCTCAAATTTCCTATTCCTGCTTTGCTTATCATAGCTCGTAGTGGAGCAATTTTCTGTTCATGACACTCTATCCAGTCACTGCTAAATCCTATGAGGCCTATGAACGCCATCATCTGTCGTACTGTAAGAGGCTTGGGAGCATCTGTCAATGCCTGAATTTGTTCAGGTGCTATTCGTCTTTTCCCATGTGAAATTAGTCTCCCCAGATATGTTACCTGTGATTCTGCAAACTGTAACTTTTTCCGAGACACTTTATGACCTCCTTCTGCCAAAGCTGTCAACACTTTAACCGTATCTTTCTCACAGGTGGAGACATCAGGTGAACAAAGAAGTACGTCGTCCACATATAAAAGTACAGTAGAATCCATTTTTAAATGTTTTAAATCATGTCTAAGCACTTGATTAAACACATGTGGACTATGCTTAAAACCCTGTGGCATCCTAGTGTATCTGTACACCTGACCCATATACTGAAACGCAAACAACTTCCTGCTCTGCTCTGCCAACGGTATTGAAAAGAACGCTTGCGTTGCGTCAATTACGCTAAATGTATTAGCTTCTGCTGGTATGTTTGTCAATAAAGTATGAGGGTTAGGTACATCTGCAGGCCAATCTTCCACTATTGCATTTACACGACGTAAATCCTGCACCATTCTCCATCTCACCTTATCTGCCTTGAGTACTGGATAAATGGGCGTGTTGCATTCAGCAAACGGCACTTTCTCCAATACACCAGCCTGCAAGAGTCCCTCTATTGTGCCACGTATTCCTTCTGCTGCAGCTGGAGAGATAGGGTACTGCGCCTGAAATGGTAACTGAACTCCGGGTTTAAGTTGAAATTCCATGGGGGTTACAGATTTCACTAATCCTATATCGAAATCCCCCTTAGCCCAGACTTTATCTGGAACCTGCTTTAATATGTCATTTTTGTGTATATCTGTGCCTTCCTGTAATATCATCATTTTCCATTTCTTAATTTTTATTACAGATTTGTCCTGAGGATCACTGCTTGGTTTCTCATGTTCCGTTAATGGCTTATGTAAATTAACATGCCAACATCGATAACCTGCTCCTTCGAACTGACCATATAAACAGAATTGATTTCCATAAGGGCAGGCTACTGTGTATTCTTTTTCATCACTCATCTCCACTACCTGTGGCTCCCCTTCTAGCATTGCTACGTGTCTAATTTGCATTAGTGTATCATCTTCTGACACTCCTACTCCCTCCGTGCCTGACACATCAAGGGGCACCCAGACACTAGTTCTGGCTCTCTTCATCATTTTATTTATATCTCTTGCTCTATATCCTAAGCCTACCCTAAGTGTAACATGCGGTGTATTATTAGGCACATTAAAGACTGTCGCATGCAATTTGTTGTCTAACGTTACCTGAACTGCTACTCCTTCAGCTCCTATGATCACCCACTGGGTCCCCAGTTTGACCTGCTCTCTGTCCTGCATCGCCTTCCTCCATTCCGTGTCTTGCTCCTCACATTCGCCTGTGCATGAAATCTCACACACAATTACTGCACAATGTGACGGACAACGAGGTTTTCTTAATGTAGAGTGTCTGTCATGTATCAAAGTTCCCCATTTATCGAAAATTTCGTTTTCCCACCCTGTTTCCAGCAGTCTTATCCAATGAATATGTTTAGTTTGTGGAGTGGAAAGCGATCGGAGGGTCATGGAAAGTTGTGACATCTGGTTAGTTAATGAGAGTCCATCTGGGGTACACTTAATTTGGACTCCTAAACGGCAAAGTACATCACGTCCTAACAAATTAACAGGAGTTTTTTCTGAGATCAATATTGGCATTTTTACTGTTTTACCATTTACTTCAATTGTTATTGGAGCTGAAAAGGGAATTATTTGTACTTGCCCTGAAAATCCAATTGTCTTAGCCACCCTTCCTGTGCTAGACAGGGGAATGTGACGAGCTTCATCAGTAGAAACACAAGTGTAAGTAGCTCCTGTGTCTATCATTACTCTAACTGATTTACCCTCAATTAAAACCTGAAGTACAGGTTCTTTGTCAGCTCTCTCTGATAAAACTGTTAACTGACCCTTCCCCATAGAATCCTCTAGGCGTCCTCAGTATGGCATGCCTCCGTAGGGAGACATGGAGCCCATGGGTGCATTCATCGGTGTCTGAAAATTACTCCTTTCTGCCACATTTTGCCTCTGCGCACATGTTCTTGAGATATGTCCTGGTTGTTGACAAATCCAACAGATAGGGGTTTCTTGGCCTGGCCATCCCCCCTGGCCCCCTCTTCCCCTCCCCCTTCCTCTGAAATTCCCGTGGGTCTGACCCCAGGGCTGCCGAAGCAGCTGTGCCTTGTTTGGTTGCCCATACATGGGGTTTGGGTGGCCAAAGTCATTTTGGGGAGAGGGAGGGCTCTGTGTCATCACTGGGGCCTGAACGCTTGGTTTCTTCCCATTTTTTATAGACTCAAGTTGCGTTTGGATGAGCTTGCGTTGCCTCTCCGTATCCTGCTTTTCCAGACATTCCTCTGTTTTCCTGTGTTGATTGACAAAATGGGTTACAGCATCCCTAAATTCATTTCTTGGCATAGATCCAACTCGGTGATCATTTTCAAGTTCTTTTTTTGCCGAAAAAGGGAGAGCATCAATGATTGCCTTTCTCATCATGTTACGGACCATGGGATGCTTGTCAGGATCTAATTCCATCTTCATTCTCCAGTCTGCCTCCACTCGTTCCACAAACACTGCAGGGTTGTCGTCTGCCTTTAGTTTATTTACGACCACACTTGACAGGGAGAATGTGCTGGGGTACGCTTCTCTTAGCGCTTGCCAAATTCGTGCTCTGTAGTTATTGAAAGGCGTTGCATCCACCATTGTATCCCCTATGAGTGCTCCCAAGTTCACTCTGTTGAAAACGGATAAGGTAGTCTCTTTTGTGAGGATATGGCTCAACAATGATTTAATGTCGGCAATTGCGAGGCTTTTTCCTTCCATCTCACTTTCCAGTCTAGTGATGAAATTTGATGCGCTATCCTGCAAAATGGGCAGTCGTGAGACCAGTCCAGCCATGTCCGAATGCCCCCATGGCTGATAAACATCATTCTGACCCTTATTTATAAGAGGCATGACTACGTCAATAGTTTGAACAGGACTCTGTATCTCTGCTTTTTCTCCTTCTTCTCTCTCCTGTCGCTCGAGGACCTCTTCAATTTGTTTAACCTTATCCTGAATCTTTTTCCTTTTTTGTTTTTCTTTCTCCACTTCTTTAAGAACTTCCTTCTTAGTCAACATAGTGACAGAGCATTGCTCTACTATTCCTACGTCTTCCTCTTCTGAATCACTACTTTCTTTTCCCTTACTCCATTCCTTTATTTCTTTCAGCGTTTGTTTTAGCCTTTTTCCAACGTAATTTGTTGCTACTTTCTTTGCTGCCATTCCAAGCTTAAATGGAAGCAGTGGGTTCATCTTTCCTGTTCCCTCCTCATTGGGACTTCCTGGTCTTTCATTTAATAAACTTCCCTCAATGCGCCCTCCTGAGATCTCAAATGTCACTTCTGTACCACCTGTTTTTGTCCCGCGTGCATTTTTTGCCAGCTCTTTTTTCCTAACCACAGGCGTCAAACCCTCCAGGACCTCCTCCCGCATTTTCTTTAAACTTCGTAAATACCTTGTGGCTTTATCGTATTTTTTATGCCCTTTTACTATTTCCCCGGACTCCATAATGTCTCTAATCAACGCATCCTCGTGTTCTATTTCCTTCATCAAGTGTTCCATTCCTCCCTTTGAGATTCGCTGTTTTAGCGTTTGTGTTACGAAATCATTCAAGTGAAAAACTCTTTCATCTATTTTATCCCAAAACTCCTCATAATCTTCGTCCATGCCGAAATTTCCCTTGATATTTGACAGACCACCCCAATCGTCCTTTGCATTCTTCTCACTAAATTCCTTCATCTCTCTCTCTGTGTCACTGATCATGTCTGTCGAAAGACTGGTGAATCTTTCGTATCTTCTTCTTACTTGTTCTCTATCTTCCTCAACTAAATGACTATAATCTTTTCCTTCTATCATTTCATTAATGGTCAAAGACCCAGGTTTACTACTGATACTTTCGACATTTAACTTGCTGTCATTCTTTTCTCCCCCGCTTTTCTGACTTACGGTTCCCCCACCTGCCGCTTGTGGCGTTTCATTTCCAAGCTGGTCCCTCTTTTGCACAGCACCTGATCCTCCCTCTATTTCTCCCAATTTACAGGATATTTCATGTACTACCGTACTCACATCATTCATCATTTGCCCAAACCTTTTTTCTAAACCGTGAGTCAACTCAATTTCGCCCTGAATGGTTCCTTGTATACCTACAGCAGCGCCTTGCACAACAGGTAACTGTGGATACAGTCTATTTACTGCAGGAAAAGATTCATTTGAGAATACATACGGTGGGGGCCTGAAGGCATTTCTGTCTTCATGTTCCCTTTTCTTACTTTGATCATTAACTTGTTCTGAACTTTGTTTCTGGCTCAGAGCCTTGTTTTTCGCTATTTTCATAAAGGCGCGCAACGTTAATAATTCCTGTTTTCTCTTTGTCTCCCGTACTTCACTTGTTTCTTTATGCTTATGGTCATATATTTTTCCTTCCATTTGCAGAATCAACTTGAGATCCCAAGAGCCGTTCTTTGGCCACGGGTTCGCATCATTCTTAGTACGATCACTCCACTTTTTACTAATTTTTTCAATAATACTCGCCTCTGATGAGTACAATTTACTTATCTCCTCCAACGGTGTAATTTGTTCTGTGTCTACCAAAGCCATTTTTAAGTCCAGAAATTACCACAGAATTATTTGTATTATATTATTCCTTTCTACTCTCGGTTCTACTTGTGTATGCAGAAATTCACTTGTGGCTCAAATGCGCATAACAGCCCCTCCTTTACCACGCACTCAGGCTTGTGGGCTTGGAATAGCCCCCACCCGTTGCCTTCCTCGCCTGTCTCCCTTTCTCTCTCTCGGGAGCGACTCTCCCGTAAACTCACAATGATTGATTCAAAGAAGTCAAAGTTGATCAGTTATTATGGTCAAATTACAATACTTTGGATGATGTTAATTACGATATCATTCAATATTTTACGCGTATGCATCCGCATATATATTTCACACCATTTCGTATTTCCTTTGTTAGTCACGAAATTACCTTTAAAGGGATATTCAATGACAGTTTTTCAAGTTAAATGTTTTACAGATCACAATTCTCACTTCTTCACAGAACTGTTATTTCCTGAAAAACAAAACTCATTTAGCACATACATCAACCAATCATTCAACTTCACTTTTCTTCATACAATGACCAATATCAGTACTTACTGACATACCAAACATTTATCACAACTCAACAAGTTGTTTTTCCAAATCTTCCAATTGACAAGGAAGACCCCTTTCTTTACACACAATTTTCTACTCACCATTTACCACTTTCTTTAGTAAATTAATATATTAAAGGCCCTGCCTTTTTCCACGGCAACCCCTGATTGCCTAAATAATTTTATCAGATTATTTTCACATGCAACACATGCAATTCACATGCAATGTGCCTAATGAGTTATAAATAACTTTTTCCTAGACACACGGAAAAAAAACCTTGTTCTTTCCTTTTTCTCAGGCCGTTCCTCGAGCACCTTAATAATCTTTTCAGATTATTTTCACATGCAACACATGCAATTCACATGCAACACATAAAACGAACAGTTTTTCCTAATTACTTTCAGATTTTACACACTCAGTCTCATTCCAGGGTTTTTGTCTGAAGAATTTTGTCCAGGATAGGGTTTTCCAATTGACTCAATTTCCCCAGTCTGGCTAGCAAAAATTATTCTGCTTACCGTTTTAATTTAGGTGCCTTGGGTCAAGCGGTTCCCCCCTCGGATCTTTTTCTGATCAGTTCCTTCGATAGGTCGCCAAATATGTCGTGGCTGATCATTCCATTTCTTTTTGTTATCAATGTATTTTCTGAGACTGATTGTAGAGAAATCTGATAGTATTTATTGTAATCGTTAATGTCACAATAAGGAGACGTCCATGGTCAAGCTCGATCTCAGCGCATGTACTGGTTTCTTGGTACTATTTAAGCCTTGTTTTTGTGGGGCGTTGTCCCATATTAATTACCCTAATCATCTGTATTTGGGCTTGTATCGACTACCCCCAGGGGGTCTATTTTCTGAGGCCACCTTTGACCTGACAACTGTCTCTTCAGAGAGCCAGACTTCTTGTCTACTGTACACTTGGCACTTTTTGCTATTCTAAGAGTTCCTTACTGTAAGCATGTCCTTATCTGGCGCAAGTGTTCTTATCTATTCCTGTACTGTACCTTGCGCTGAGAACCAGTCCATTCCATATTCACATTAACATAAAAAATATCCCACAATTGCCTGCCTGGCTGTTACTTCTGTTTGGCTCAACAGACTGACATGTTGAAACTTTCTTAGTATCTTTGCCAAGAAATTTCTTATTTTTGCCATTTTCTGTTTTTAACTGTTTTATTCTTTCGATACTTTTTTGGCTCGTTTTTTACATCTTCCTGAGACAGGTTCCTTTTTACTTGGGGTTCTCCTCAATCCATTTTCAGACTTTGTAGAAGCAGTTGTTTTACAAGACCTCAGCGGGAGAACATTGTAGAGGTGCTGCTTCCTGCAGACCTGGGAAGTCCTACTTCCTGAGCAAGGGTGTGTTTCTCTGGGCAAATACCGCCATTAAAAGATAGAAAGACTGAGATAGAGGAAAGATAGAGGGTCTGAATGCTCTCTCTCTTAGTTCCAATGGTGGAAACATAGACCTGGTCAGGATGGTCTGCAGGGTTTTTATTTAGCCATTTTCTGGCATGGGAGTCTCCTATACAAAAAGACTCTGAGGAAAAGACAAAAGAATTGCCCTTCTGATGAACTTGACACCAAGAATCAACATTTTCAGGCTGGTGGCGCCAGCTTATGTAAAGCTGTTAGTAATTATATACTTAGTATTTTTATGTGCCAGTATGTCAATGTCTTGTGTACAATATTTATTATCCATTGATTAAAACTATTGAAACTTTCAACGTTTTCAAATTCCTTCAAAAGAAAAATAAGGAAGTTCAGCAGGTCAAAAGGTTTGTAAAAAAATTGGTGTGACACTCACTCCATGCTGGATTTTCTTTTAATTAACAGATTCACCAGACTTACAAAGAAAAAAAAGCCACTCGTAAAGGTGACCAACATCAATATGAATTACAGGTGATGGAACATGAAGGCTAAGGCTCTATGTAAACGAAAAGGAAGAAGCCAAGTATCACCAGAATCCCTGCATAAGCTGGATCAACTGTCAAGTCCAGCAAGTTTAAACTAAATATATTAAACAAAAGAAACACAGGAATTCAATTTCCATGTTGACATACTCCAACGCTCTGATTCTTATTTGACCCAACTGTGTGATGCATGGTTTACAGGCAACATTAATTTCAAGCCTAACAAACTTCAGTGTAAGTTGATTATTAAGCTATACAGCCATATTCACGTCAGTATTGAGAGTAAACATGACTCAAATGTAAATAAATCCTAAACATATGTTGATTTGTATTCAATATAAATGTTGGTGCTTCAGGAAATCGCGCTGTTTGAAAATAACATATGGCTGATCTAGTAATTTCCTTCAGAACGTCAAGTTGTAGGACACTTGTAGTGAGAGGATATAAATGTAACATATAAATAAATAATAAGTGGGACTACACAAAATGTGACTTCTAGTAGTCAGTCTTCTCTACTTCGTCCTGGAAGAGATCATCAAAGTAGCTCTCTACCACCCGAAGCATCTGGTTGACAGCGCTGAGCAGCAGGATGTCTGTGAGTGGGTCCAGCTCCAGCTCCTGACTGTAGTTCTTTACCGGGATCACAGCTGACATGGACACTCCCAGTTGGGCGGCAGCCTCACGCATCTACAAGAACACAGTCCCAAGCCAGATTACTATGTTTACTATGAAATGGAAAAAAAGCTAATGCTATCAATAAAAAAAAAAAATGAATTGCGCAATTTGCTGTGATTAATCACGATAGATTGCTTTTTCTTCCCTCTATAGACTGAAGCTTGTAATAATGGATGTTTTAATGTAAAATCACAGAATTATTGCTGAATCAACACATGGACGTATATTTAAATGCAAATGCTATTGTTTAATAGCATCTTTTCAACTTTGAACATAGATTCTCTTCTGTGAACTACAGATTGCCAATAAAACCATCTAGGTCATCAAAACTGATCATCAGCTTGACAGGCATATTTGTTTTATGTGTAGCTAGAGTGACCAGGTGTCCCGCTTTATACGATGATTAAGCACAATGTTTGAGACGCTTTCCATTCATTGTAGTGAGATTATATTTTCAAGGGTCAAAAGTAGCGGTGGTGGTGATGGCAATGCCAATCGTTGTGGGCACATGTCCCCAGCGTAACTGATGCCAATCGTTGTGGGGACATGTCCCCAGCGTAACTGATGCCAATCGTTGTGGGGACATGTCCCCAGCGTAACTGATGCCAAGCCTTGTGGGGACATGTCCCCAGCGTAACTGATGCCAACCGTTGTGGGGACATGTCCCCAGCGTAACTGATGCCAATCGTTGTGGGGACATGTCCCCAGCGTAACTGATGCCAAGCCTTGTGGGGACATGTCCCCAGCGTAACTGATGCCAACCGTTGTGGGGACATGTCCCCAGCGTAACTGATGCCAATCGTTGTGGGGACATGTCCCCAACGTAACTGATGCCAATCGTTGTGGGGACATGTCCCCAACGTAACTGATGCTAATAGTTGTAACTATGGCAGTTGAGAAGGCAATTCTTTGCGTTCTTTTCAAAGGCTCTTTGGATCCTGATCAAAATCAGTTTTAATACGTGTTTAATTTTTTAAATCTTTTTATTCTTATCTTGCATTTGTTAAGGACTTCAGTTGGACCCATTGTGCACACTGTCTTTTAATACAGCTGGGTTGAGCTGCATGGTGATTTCTGCTTTGCTTAAGGACAATTGCTTTTGATGGGCCTGTACTGGCCAATGCATGTTGGATGACTATCAATAAAGACATGTTACATGTTACATGTTACATGTGTGCTCATCATGTCTTTCATAGAGTTAAAGCTGTAGCCTGTATCTTTTATGGCCTAACTGGTGTGCTGTGGAATCAACTAGAGGACAAAGTGTAGGGGTTTACAAGCCAAAAGGCAGATGTTTCTTATACAGTTAGATAGACATATCAAAGTTTAAGGTTACCTCTCAGAATTGGTAACATGTCCAACATTGTCCCTCACAAACGTACTACTCCCATATTTAGTCTGTTTGCATCGGGTCACCCTATGCGTAGCACGTAAAGTGTGAAGGGACTTTTATTTTGAAACGGGAATTAAGATTAAGACGTGGAGAAACGGGAAAGAGAGATGGACTTTTGGGGAGGGAGATACATTGGAGGGAGCTAGCGACTAGGTAAGCTGGTCAGTAGTTAGAACATGGTGTGCATCTTGTTGAGTTAGATGTAAGTTTAAGTGCTCAATAAACTGGCAAGGCAGTGAATTCAACTAAGGTGTCCAATGGATGCCCCCAGATATTTGAACCATGACCAGAAATAACAACAAAAACCCAGGCAGTTGTGTTAACTACTTTCGCAACACTAATAAATACCTAGATGTACATGTACTCCTGGTAGAAAGCTCGACTCGAGAGTTGAAAAATAATTACTTAAACAAAGGAAGCCAACTAAAAACTCCCTCATTTGGTTACATTTAACCAAGTAAGTCAACTAAAAACTTGCTAATTTGCAGTAATAATGGTACAGAGGAAGTGACTGTGAAATAAACAAATACACAATGACTCATATTGATAAAGGCTTGCACATATTCAGACTAAAAGGGTGTAGTAACTGAACAGAGGGGAAAAGATATATACTCCTCACCATTGTCTCAAGGTTTTTGCTGCAGTAAACATGTTTCAGGTCCTCTGCAACTAAAGGACAAGCCTCATCCACCTTGGTCATGAGCACAAGTTGGGGAATACCTGTGACACAGAGGACAAAATAATCTGCTTTTCTCTCTCATACATATAATCTCTTATGTATGTACAATTCACATTTAATACAGCACATTTGGTAGTAATAATCATTAGGGATGACATGTTTTACACACTGACCCAGCTGGTTGGCTTTCCTGCGGAGAGCTGCAAATTTTTCTATCATTCTGTCTGGGAGGAGTTTGACTTTGGAGGCGTCAATCACAAAGGCCACACAGTGGATCTTGTCCTTCAGCGTCACAGATTTGCGGAAACCAGGAGTGTCTTCTTGCAAGGGCATTGATTGGTTGAACTGGAACAGTTATACAGCAGTCTCTTCAGCTCATATTATGAAGTAATGCGAGAGAAGGTATGGTCTATACCTATCATTGGCAGTTTAGTCCAAATTAGTCCAAAAAAAAATCTAAATTCCCTCTAAAAAAAATCTATTCAGCAGAAAGCTATTCCATAACACCTGAAAAGTTCTACTTCCAGAATATTGTAAAATCAAAAGCAGTAAACCATACAATAAACCAGTGTTACCTGGTAGCGGTCTTGCACATTTCCCTTGAGGATGCTTGTGAAATCATCTATGTCCAGACCAGCATTTGCCCCTTCTTCCAGTCCCATGGTGTCACACAGAACAACTGGCAGGGGCTTTCCCTTGTAGCCTCCTCTGATAGAGTAGGTGCGGTACTGACAGATACAAAGACATTCCATCAGGTAAGCAGTACCTATGCCATGCAAGCGTCCCGTGACAAGGCTTTTTAACATGAAATTTAGCAGTTTCATTCAAATGTGGTTAATTCAGATGTGAATTGCGTGTCTTGTGTACTTTAATCATAAGTACCTGTGTGGTCAGACTGGTCCCTGCAGTGCCTGTGTTGGCCTGACTTGACACGTGTCCTTTGAAGACTGAACACACAGAGTTGAAGAAGCTTGACTTCCCAGCCCCCACCGGACCAACAAGCAGCACACTGACCTGGTTCACCGAGTTAATGACAGGCTTCCACTTTGCAATGGTGTCCATAAGGTCTTTTCTCTTCCTAAAAACAATCATATTAACTATTCATCTTCTTTGCATTATTGCAGCACAGGTGCGTATAATCCCATCACAAAACTACATCGGCACATAAGGGCCATTGTAGGTAGAAAAAAAAATGACATTGCCATGGTGGGGGGGTCTTTGTCTATCTTATTTGTGCCACCAATCAGTAGTTATGAAGAGAGTATGAAAGTATGGGAAATATGTGGACACTGTCGTTCGGAGACATGCTAATGCAAAGTTGTTTTTCTCGTAAATTGATCTTGTCTTTAATATATTAAATTGTGAGGTTCATTCTTTAAATATTATCCCCGACCCCCGGAATTGTTTTCACCTAGAGTGGCCCTAATATGCCGTTGTACAAAACACCAAGGACAGAGAAGGTAAATGTTCAGTGTGGCTTTTAAGTTTTTAAAAAGTAAAAATGATATACTCAGGATTCCAAATGACAATCCTCCAAGGCTTTTCCAGGAGAGCACCACACTCTACGGGAACAAAGGGAAAAGATTCCACTTTAAATACACTTTTTTTTATAAATACTGCACTAACAATATTTTACATATTATAATAATATAAACATTATGTTGCTTAACATCCTACTCACCTTCAACTCTGTAGACTTCACATTCAGTCAACTGTAAATCATTTCCATGCATCTTTAATGGATCAAAGTTGAAAAAATTCCCAGGGTTACTGTAGACGGTGGCATCATGGTTGTAGAGGAAAATCAGAGATCCAAAATTTGGCCCAGTGTTTCCGTCAGTGAAGGAAGCCTGGCCAGTGACACTTTTGACACGATAAGGCTCAGGGTTCTGCTTCCTTCCATCAAGGCTGAACAAAAAAGCTTTTTCATCAACAACATTGGCCCCTGTTCGTGCATAGTCCTTACTAATGTATGCTCCAAATATGAATCCTGTATTGTTGTATGCAACTGTCAGGGTAGGACCTTGTTGGCTGCACTTATAGTAAAAATTATTGGAAGTATAGCCATGGACACTAGCTTTGTATATTAGATTGAGTCTGGCATGGCCAAACATAGAACTGATCTTCTTCTCTTGATTTCTGGTCAGTCTGGAAGTTACAACACTCATGATGGTTCTTGATGATGGCAATCTACAAAAACATTTGCGGAAAAGTTAAATTACTTAATAAAACTTTGCACTTGCAACACTATTGCAGAGAACACAAAATATTGCAACAATTATTGTAACAATGCAACAGTTTTAGTTAGTACAACAATACAATGTTTTCATTGTCAACCACCAAGCCACCATGCCACCATACCCTCTAGGAAGCTTGTAGCCTACTCTAGGGAAGAAATATGAAATTCATGTTTCACGATAATTGCAAAAGTTGTAATCTAAATATTTTGAAACAAAGGCAACACATGCTGGTCTTCACACTTAGCCTATTCGTTAATAAACCTAAATTAGCATTTGAATAAACATCTGTAAATAAGAAGTCTAAGTCTAGTCTTAGTTAGACTACAAGATGATACCGATCAGGCAGTTTCGTTTTATAGTCCACAGTACAGCACTTTACAGCCTACTTGAATATCTGAATGTCTATCATCATGAATTGTCACTATACTTTGTAAAGCATATGCCACAGACACGTTTACATTTCAATAATAGGGCCTACAATGCTTACCAGTTTCAGTGATCCAGTAGCCTAATAACGTTATGCACAGATCGGTTTGTTTATGTTAAAAACGAATTTATTATTTAGGAATCGCACGTAGGCTGCAACGGATTTGACGTTTTCTTAAGGCTAAGATCAACACTTGTACCAACGTTTCTGAGAATCGAAAGTTGACGGGCAACGTTTAGTGTGGTTGATCAACGTCACGTGCTTTCTGTGAATCGAAACTGATGACTGTATTTGCATGATTTAATTTATTTATTTGTTTGGTTATTTAGAGAGTTATTGCTACTAGTGTCTACAAAATATAATGTTAAGCGGGATCGTGTCGCATATCGTAACCAGTGCTTTTACTTTTTGAAGTGTTTCCTGACTCGGCAGGTATCAGACGGTTTGAAAGTTCAGAGTACAGCCGAGGTGACTAATAGGCGGACCACGCGCGTGTCCGGACCCAGACGCCATCCTATCCGGACCCGGGCCTATAAATTTAACCGATAAATTACTGAGAATTATTAGATTTTGACGGAGCGTTTCTATTTAAACCGGTACAGGTTTAATGGCCCAGGAAACTCACAGAACAATTGCATCCGTTGTAAATAATCTCACGTGATGCTACTCAGCCAATCAAATCTGTGCATTCCGATAAGCATTGCGACTCGAGTCAGTGAGTGAAATAAACACTCAGTGGAGTGCCGAGACGAGACAGTAGTCGGATAAATACTTGAGAGAGAAAAGTAATTTCACCTCGCGTGATCTAAAAAGAGAAAAGTAGACAGCGAAAACAGGCTTTTAATAAAGAATGGCTATTATATGGTAATTCTTCCCGCGGGCAGTTCAAAACCAATATGTCTCATATGTTCCGAGACTCTGGTGATTATTAAAAGCGACGATGTGAAGCGCCACTACGAGACGCAGCACAAATCTTACGAGCAAACATACCGACTCAAATCCGAATTGAGGGCATAGAAAATGCACGATTTAAGAGCCCAATATGATAACTCCACCAGAATCACATTCATTCACTGCCCAAAAACGTGCTAACGAATGTTCCCTTAGGGTTGCTTGGATTTTGGGTCAACAAAAAAAACAAAAAACATTTACTGACGGAGGGGTTGTCAAGGAGTGCATTGCTTGCGGTAGCTGAAACCTTACTTGAGGGGGGAAATCAAGCAAATACCTATGTCAGCATCATCAGCCACAAAGAAAACTGAAATATGAATCCAGGATGGGCTAGCACAGCTGGATGAAGCAGTTCATGCGGCACCATGTGTAGGCTTAGCTGTAGATGAGTCCACTGATGTGTGACGTGCTCAGCTGATAGTTTATGTAAGGTTCTTCAACAAGGAGAAGAAAGAGTTCAGGGAAGACGTGTTAGGTGTTACACCCCTTCAGACCAGTAGCCTACAAGAGGAGAGGACATCTATCTGGCCATAAAGGAGATGTTAACAAAGAGGGGAATAGAGCCGAAACAAGTGGTTACTTACTGGGCTACTTTAATATATATGGCACTGAAATTATGATGTTCCGGACCTCTGCTTGAGGAAATGTATTCTAACTGGACCTCATTGAATTTTAATTGAATACCCCTGGAGTATATTATATACAATAAAGCGCGGAATTTACTCACTAGCTAGTCTACTAGATTTAGACACACTGAACCACAACACGTGTTTGACATATTGGCAGACAGTAATTTCACATCAGTCATAGAAAATGACAACCACTGTTTCATAGATTCTTGCTGCATACAATCTTCACTGCCTATCATTCTAAATAAACACTCCAATAAGACAACAGTTCTCATTTTTGAAAATCTAGGAGGGCTCTTTAATAGGTGGGCATATAATTCACATGATGTACCAGTCACATGTAACCAGTGGGACAAAGAAGGAATGAAAAAGAATCCATGACAAGGACATACTAAATGTTACGCCAGCGATGTGCCCTGCTCCTGCCACGCCTCCTCCTGATTCAAATCACCTGCATCACCTTCCCAGTCCCCTGATTGCCTGATTACCTGCAACTGTCACTCTTTCCACTATATAAACTCCTCACTTCCCTGTCTGGCCTCGTTTTGAAAGGACTAAACTCCAGAAGCTCCGGACTCTTCACCTCCCGCGATCGTGCCAGTCTTCCTCCACGGCTTACAGGTCATTTTAATTCACTGCGTCCTCTCCCTAGCTCTGTGTTCCCGTGCCTTGTTTTCCCTAGTTTGCGAGATTCCTCTGTTTTCCTTAATTCTCAAAAATCTTGAACGTTGTGTTTTGTTGGACATTGAATTTCTTAGCTTTGTACCTTTGGACTATATCTTCTGAGCGTTATTTACCAGCTTTGCTTTCATGTTCTCCCCGTAATTTCCCCTGTTCCCCCCTGTGCTGGCTGTATTTAATAAACTCTGTCCATTTACGCTTCTGAGTCGTCTAAACTCCGTGACACTAATACAAAGTGATCAGTCATTACATTTTAAATGAGTTTAGAGAGACAAAAAAAAAAACGAATCTAAAACTGTAAAGTGCATAACATAATAAATAAAACCGCACAGAAACAATAACAGTGAAAATATATCAAGCTATTAAACCATCCAAATTCTGTTAATATGAAAAAGTGAACGTTTGCTTGTAATAGTGTTTGTAGGCTACTGCGGTAATGTGAGCTATTTGAATTTTCTTCACTCTCAACTGAATGGTCAAAATAGCAGATTGTATGAACACTGATCCTGACAGAGAAATGCATTATATGTCCAATGACATACGCAATTTATGGTTGTCTGTTTTCGGAGACAGACACGGAGAGCCCTCTCCGACGTTGCAAACCCTCTCCGAGCACCTCTCCGTGGCCTGACGTGCACCTCCCAAATTTAACTATCCGACTCTGTCAATCCGTCAATACATCGCTGTTTACCTTGTAGGTAGTAGTATGCCAACATTAGATAGCTGGCTGACAACTTGCAAATCCCCTCAGATGTATTTTTCAGTTACAATAACGGGGTTTTCACATTGCACAGTGTCTATTTATCTGTAACTTTAAAAAAAATCTAAGCCAAAAAAAGTCAAACAAACAACTTTTATGTACAAATACGACAATCTACGGAGTTTGGTCCGCCGCCATCTTTTAAAAAAAAAACTGCTTTGCAACACCCACAAACCGTCGGAGAATCATAAATGAAAACGAGTCCATCGAGGCAACGGCGTGATCACGAAGTAACGGAGTCGTAGAAGTATATTTCGGCCTATAAGGATTGATCTTTCACTGTGGCCAGAAGACACAGCAGAGTGGGCTCAGGATGGGTATACTGCCACCTAGTGGATAGGGCCTAAACCCTGCAATATGTAATATATGTATGGCCATAGTAATAAAAAACATTTTACAAATACAAAAAATGACTAATGGCCCAATGATAGTCTACTGGTATACATTTACAATCAGGGTCTGTTTGATGAAACCGATCTTATTTATATTACAAGTTAAATATGTTTATGAACAGTAAAGACATACATACAGTACATAAGTGGACATAGGTTTCACAGGTACACAAGGTTAACTTTACATTTTGTCAAATATCTGACCCAACATGACTGTAGGCACAAACTGAAAATAGTAATAATTTCCTCATAGAACCTCATATAATCAGTTTTCTAAGGGAACATAATTGATTGCTTGATCAATGTTCTTGCACGTATTGGTACTCCAATCAGTTTATATAAAGGACAATAAATATATTTTAAAATCTCATTGATAAGTACGTTTTCAAGTAATATCTTTTTACTTCTGAATGGCTTTAATTGGTCTTTGTTTTAAATCATTTAACATCAGTGTATTTTACCCACTCATGGGTTTAATGTTTGCACAGCAAAATGCAACATGACTACATTTCATTTACATGGAAATGAATTTCTTCTATTTCTTGTTTTATACCTAAATAGTATTTTATCTCGGGGTCAGTTTGTTCCCACAGAACTGAGCCTTTCTAGATCATATCTACAGAGGGACTCAGATTGCCCCCTTGGTTTGATATAATGAGCTCATGCACGTTAGTGTTGCCAAGAGATTCCCATGGTTACAATCGCTTTGGAATTTACTCCAACCATACAACTAGTCAGGCACTTCCTCCTCTTAATGCTCATTCACTGTGCATATGCATTATTGTGTATATATACATACAAATCTTTTAGAACAGACAAACTGTTGCATTATAGTAGGACAGTCTTTTTTTAAACTTAGTCAACTTTACGACAACCCTCAACACAAAGTGCACAGGATATATCTTTTTGGAAAACTTGTGTACCATTACACATAATCCTTATGTAAGTGCTCATATGTAGTTTCCAGTGTTAAAAGGGAACATATGTGTGTATGAGAGTATGATATCAGTGATATGACAGAGAGTAAGAGAGTGTGTGTGTGTGTGTGTGTGCACGTGTGCATGTGACTACTAAATGTGTTGTACTCTATAGATTTGCCTGCTCATCAGAACTCCACTTTGCAAGCAGGGAAGGTCTCTTCTTGCATGGCAACGGTGCTGTTGCTGCCCAGCACAGTGACGCCCAGCTTCCTTTGTCTCTCCTGTGTCTGCTGGTACCACTCATGAATGGTCAGGGACTCAAATGTGGGAATCAAAGTCACCTGAAATACCGGACAATCAGAAAGAATACATGAGAAAAATATTCAAGTTAATATTAGGACTTTATAATCATTCATGTATTCTCTAAATCACTGCTGACAGTGCACTGGTATACAAAGAAAATGTCTACTGAAACCAAAGATTTGTCTGAAGGTCAATAAAAAAGGAAGTTAGCTGACCGGCACATCATCAGGCCAGACAGATTTTCCCTCCAAGATGGCATCCAGAATGGGCTTCAAAATGGTCTCCTTCAGAGTGTCATCACCACTGATGATGTAACAGGAAGAGCGCAGACGGCTGAAGAACTCCACATCAATGGTAGCGGCTGCGTGGCCCGATGGTAGATATGCCAAGTCCAAATATACAGAAGGGCCTACAATACTTCCAGCCTTGCTGCCAATGCTGTAGCCTGTGAAGTGCATGAAAAGCAGGCAACAAGAGTCAAGCTGTGTTTTGATTATTTTACATTGAAAAAAAAAAACATAACAAAAAGAGAGCAAATTGAAAATTAAGAAATAGACAGACAAAATGCGATTCCATAATTAGATCGTACCTGACGAAGTGGGCCGTGACGCAACTCCTCTGGCACCTGAGGTACGAGGGACTGTCTGGGTTTCCGAGGCAGAGCTCGTCTTCAGATTGCCCACCGAAGCACTGGAACTGCCTGTCTTGGTTTTGTTCCCCTGAACCAAACCTGCAGCAGACAAAGGCCTCTGAGCAGCTCCGGGTAACTTTTTAGTCTTCGTTGCTGCAACCCTGACCCCTCTGCCAGGGTCAGGCATGCAGGCGCCAGGCTGTGCTGGCAAAGGAGGCAGGTCTTTCAGAGGAGCAGGTGGCGGGTCTTGAGGCAGGGGATGCCCCCCTTTCAGGGACAGGTGACTTTGTGCGCAGTCACCTGCATTCTGAAGCGGAAACGCCACGCCGCACTCCTCGTCAGAGTCCAGGGCTCCGTCAGCTGTGATGGACGGCCAGTCTTCGGTGCCTGGGGGCATGTCGGAGTCCGAGGCGGTGTGCAGGTAGTCGCTCGCAGACGTCAGCGGCGTCTCCTGGGCACATGGATGACCCTTGCTGACCAGATTCGATGGTGCGTTGGGCTTTGCCGACTCCTGGGAGAGGTCACTATCATCTGAAAATTCGTGAGGGCTGGGGTTAACCACTCTGGGTGACAGGGGATGCTGCTGAATCCCGACAGGCTTAAAATGCTTGAACTCACACGGCGACACCAGGCACAGGTCGACGTCGTGGGCAGGCTCGAATATGAGCCCGTGTGGTGCGGGGGGACGTCCGTCTGAGCCTTCATTCTGGTTTTTCATGCCATGGGGTATCTTCAAGGGCAAGGACACTTTGAAGTCAGAGTCCACAAAATGCCCATTAGAGTAGGACTGCTCATCCTCATTACTAGACTCACTTACAGGTGGAAGTACCTGCTCAAAAGACATTGACAATGATTCATCCACTTCTGTTGATTGCGGGGAACTGACTTCAGCAGGCATCGAATGTGTTGTCACTGAGGGGGATATGTCTGGGCCTATGTCTTTGAAGGAACTCAGGGACAGGAAGCTTGTGTGTTTGTCTTTGGAGGACGTGGAGGTGCTCTCTTGGTTGCTTTTGATGGGGCCTGCATCAGAGTTCTTGCAGGATTCCATCGACTGGCTGCATGAAATCCTGTTTCCAAGGCTGCTGTTCTTCTTAGAGGACCACATCTCCTCAGGTGACAGGTGATAAGGAGTATGGCCAGCACTGTTTGGGCCGGAACGTGGGGAGGTCAACTCAAGCGTCTTTTCGTCCGGACTGGCACACACTTCCACTGGGCTGTTTTTCTTTGATGAATTATCTTTCAGAGCTCCATCCAGTAAAGTATACTCTGTTGGCGTGAGGTCCAGATTTACACATTGTTCACCTTCAGTGGGTTTAGCAGAAGAAGAGGGAGATGCCATAATTTTACCATCTTTACTGCAAACCCTTTCAGGATCATCTAAGCTAGGCTTTGTCCCATCCGGCACACCTACCTCACCTGCTCCCAGTGTATGACCATCGTAGATCTCTGACAGCCCTAGGAGCTTGTCTTCAGTCAAAACCTCCTCTTCCTCTCTTAACCTCAGGAACTCTGATGTCAGGTTCTCTGGTGATGACACAGGGGAGTGATTCGGAACATCACCAGACAGAATATGATTATGTTGTTCTTTGTTAGATTTGTGGTTTATTTTTTTACATTCAGACTCGTTGCTGTTGTGTGCCCCATCTGCCTTTGCGTTGCCTGCCTGGCTGTTACTTCTGTTTGGCTCAACAGACTGACATGTTGAAACTTTCTTAGTATCTTTGCCAAGCAATTTCTTATTTTTGCCATTTTCTGTTTTTAACTCTTTCTTTCCATCCTTTTTTGGCTCGTTTTTTACATCTAACTTAGGTCTTCCTGAGACAGGTTCCTTCTTACTTGGGGTTCTCCTCAATCCATTTTCAGTCTTTGTAGAAGCAGTTGTGGCAAGGGGTTTGTCCAGTTTGGATGCCCGCATTTTACTATTGTCAGCAGATTTGGGCTTTTCTTCTCCTTTTGGCTCCTTTTGGTCACTTTCGTTTGTGGTTTTGGTCTTGTCATTTCCGCTTTTCCCTTCCCCACGGGATGCCTTGTCCTTGAAAAGTGCACTCCCTGGCCTGGAGTCCCTGTTACTGGACTTGAGGCTATCTTGGCTCTCGGCACGCTTCGGATTCTTATCTGACTTTGATGTCTCCAGATCGTTGGAGCACACCACAGGCCGTTTCAGGAACTCCAGGTGTTTCAGTTTCTCCACACCTTCCAGAATTTTAGCCTGGGGTGTAGAGCCAGGGAAAAGAACTCGGATTATCTTCTCGTGTGGGTTGGCTGGATGCCAAACCAGCAGTGCACAGACAGACACAAGGCTGGTCAGGGGTAATTCTGATCCTTTGGGACTCGTGCTGTTCTCAGGCCAGTGATGCATGAACATCTCCAGATCTTTTGAGCGTTTTGCTGGGTTGAGGACGTACAGCTCCAAACACCCCACCCCCATCTTCTGGAAGAGGGTGACTGGTTCGATGGCAGTCCCTGCTGAGCGTAGAAGTGGTTCTGGCGAGATTTTCAGCTTCTCGAGATACCGCAAGGTGAGTGCCACTTGATCACTACTCCTGAGCACGTTGGGCTCCCCGTGGACCTTTTTCAGCCTGTTCGGCGCGTTGAGAAACACGACACCGATCTCCGGGGAGATGAGATTCTTCAGCCATTTCTCTTTGATCTGTGACTCAGTGGCGTTCTCCTCCTGCTCAGCCACTTTCCTCTCCAGCAGGCTGTTCATGCCAGGCAAGCTGTCCAGCCCGACGTGCGTCAGAAGCACAGAGTCGACCCTGTCTAAGTGCCTCACCAGTTTCCAGAAGCAGGAGCGAGCATCGGCTCCTCCGTTGACCAAGATATTAAAACCGTTCACAGCGAAGAAGGCACAGTCACCCCTCCCGCCGGGGAAGACATAGCAGCAAGGTCGGCAGAGCTTCAGGAAGCCCACGCTGCTCGGGGGCTCCAGCAGGTCAAAGGGCGAGAGGAGCTCCATGGATTCGGAGAGGCAGTCTGTGAACCCCTCGAGGCCCTCCATCTTTGGCAACACCATCAGAGGGTTGATTTTGATATCGATACAGTCCTGCAAGGTTTGCTTTCCCAACACAGAGTTCTTCCACTTTCCAGATTTTGGGCAACTTAAGGTCAGAGCTACCTTGCCAGTCTCACTGGCAGCAGTCAGCAGCAAACTTATCTAACAAAAAATATAATAGATATTAATAAAATGTAAGCATCGTTTAAAGTAAAGCTAGGTACAATTCTGTTTGAACACATTCAAAAAACGTATGTGGACAGTGATATCGAATAGCTTCTGAAACACAACTACCTCCTCATCTGCAAAAATCTGGATGAAATCCTGTGGTGAGAACTGCCCAGTGTGCAGAAGCAAATCTCCAACGTCCTCTGATGACTGCCCAGTTAACACAAGCAACTTGTGACGAGATCCATCTGATATGAGCCAGTGAACCTGATATATAAATAGATTTTAAAATAAATAGATTTTTTTTATCCATAATGTATGAATAATATATTTTAAAATATCAAAAGGTATAGTAACAAGAGGTACTCCTCACCTCTGAGTGCAGTAACTCCTCAGATGGGTTGACCACAACATGGATGTTAAGAACGTCTGAACTGTACTGCAGTGACCTCTGACCTGATGGGAGAGAGACCAGACAGAAGGCTTTGAATTTCATTTAGTCACAAACTGAGGAATAAGAACCCTGATCATGACTAGACTGGATGTAACTTTGCTTTGAAAGACACACTGAATTTGTTCCTTTGAAAAGCGCATGCGGTTCTCTCTGTCTGGGTTTTTCTCTTTTCTCTGGGTTAATATTTTTTCGCAGAATCTAGTTTTATCCTAACAAGATTGAAGATCTGGAAAAACCTACTGAATGAACTAGCGTCCGTTATAAATATAAGCAGTCCATTCACAGGCTAAGAAAACCCTGTACCAAACTGTTTCCAAATATTCCAAAACTATATCTGATGGTGTATACTGATATTTCATAAGAATAAGTAAGGAGTTACCAAGGAGTAGAGAGACATTTTGAATGAGTTACAAATGTATACAATTATTGCTATTCCCAGAACCTTAACACCTTCATAACATGATAACATGAACTGTTTGCGTGTGTGTGTGTGTGTGTGTGTGTGTGTGTGTGTGTGTGTGTCCAAGAGCCTAACAATTGGTTGGGAGCACTTCCTTCCTCTCCCTTACAGGATGTGCTGAGGTGGCAGCCCAGAGAAGGCTGTAAACACACCGCTCCAAGAGAATAGGAAACCTCAACATTCCCATTTACCTGAACTAACTTTAGAGATGGTGCTGATTGTATTTGACCAAGGTATCTATAACTTGGTACAATGAAAAGGAAAAGGAATTAATAAATACTATCTTAAGGAAATGTATAGTAATAATGTGCAGTAAATCATATATGATGACTTTTGTGTTGTCATAAAGTTTTTAGTCCATGAGCTAATGCCTTCATACCAGTGCAACCAGTATAATGCAATATGCATACAATTATTATGATAATAAGTATTAAAACAATAGTAGAACAGATATACATCTTCTCCATATACATTTGGATTTAGTAAATCAATGGATTCTGAATTGGGGTCATATATCAGCAGTTTGCCAGTGCAAGAAAATCTATTGTTTTCAGTGAGAATACATTTCAAGTGGAAAGAATGGGCACGGAAGTGCGGGTCATGTTCAGCAGCAAAGGCTGTTCCAGAATATTCTTTCTTTTGTTTCCCACGTCATTCCCCCACTCGTGAGCTCCTCTTGTATACTGTGTTTATTTGCAGTTCCATCTATTTAAACTACTTTGGATATGTTTACTTGGATATGTGTATTCTTTATGGTGAAATTAAAAGATTGTTTCTGAAGGCATTGAAATGTCTTGATATAGTAATTAATCCTTGTGTTTCACTGGCAGCTTTAGCCATTGCAAAAATAAGTCTGTGTTTGTACCGTCATGACTGTCTTGGTCATTATAGGAATAACCTTTTGGATTTTTTTCTCCACATAACAAAAGTGAAACAGTGACACATATCTGAGATATACCTTTGATGTCACTAGACAGGGTGTTGGAGTGCCGGGACACGAAGAGCTTGAGGTGCTCGTCCAGGTCACAGGCAGTCAGATCAATGTCCCAGGACCGGATACCTGAACCCAGGGATTCAAATACAAGTGTGGATGTGAAACAGGGGATATTCATCAAGACTTGCCTATTAATGTCCTGAAATAGAAGTCAAGTCAACTGAAGCTTCCACTCCACACCAATAAATAGGTCTGAGTTTTTTCCCAGAGTATCCACACAGTAATGAAATCATTCTTAACTAAAGTAATACTATCACAAGGGCAAAACATTAGCTATAGCATTCATGGAACACACACACGTACTAACGGTTTGCTGGGGCTGGTCTGTGGGAAGGTACCAAATGTATAGTGAGCACAGAGGCCTCAGCATTAACTGCCTGAGAATGACATACATTAATTAAGAAGGATGAATTACTTCAGCTGTGTGAGAGCAGCTACATCAGTTTAGCTGTGCTGCACAAATCACACATTCCTTTCAACGAAGATTAAAGACATGTGCAGGCCTAAACCAGTAGAGATGAGCAGTGGTCACAAAAAGGTCCATTTTATGGGAGGAAAACCTCAATTCAAGTTGCCAAGTAGTTGGGATCAAGCAGTTAAGGATTGAAAGGGTACAACACTCTAAATGCAAATAGGTTTATCCAATAGGCCACTAAATGTAAGGTGATCTTTAGACTGATATGTAAGCATTTAAGTATTTAAAACAGTCCTTTACAGTATTACATATCAAGATGTTGATGTTATGTTGAAGACATGCAGTGCATAACATTGTGCATCTGTTGGACAGTACGTATATAAACTGATGAAGGGCAACCAACCTGAAGACACTTTCACATAATTTCATGATTTCAATTAATTGATATTAGACCAATAAGGGTTGTTTCATTTTGTCACTGTCAGTATCATTTATTTTAGAACATCTTGACCCTCCAGACTGTGCCATTTGGTGTTCATGGTCGTCTTTCTCTGAACACAGCATTACTTACTCAATACACGGTTAAGCTATGGTAGTCATCACCAGAGAACATTCACACCATGAGGCGTTTACTATCATGAACAGTACAATCTGTACAGTCAGTGGAACTGTTAAATGTATCAGTCACTCTCAGACTCATAGGCTATAGGCTGGATCAGATATCCACATTAACTACCTCTAGACATTGTTACCTATTGACACAATAAGACACGTCACAGCTCAACTAAACAGTTTGGCCACTGGTTGACGTCTGCAATAAAGGGGCGAAATGCTTTATAAAATGTACTAGTAGGCATGCTTTACAAAGCTTTACAAAACAAAGAGCGATGAACAGGCTGCGCGGAGCCTTGCAGGTATTACAATAGCCAACGAGATCTAAATTGACTCGCGTTCGACGTCCCCAGTGTAAGCACCCACACCACTGCAACAGACTGCACTGCACCAGGGTGCCGGGGCTTGTCAAACTGCATGGATTTGTAGTCATATGGACTATACTGGTAGGCATTCATGGTAACAAGGCTTGTCACTATTTCGAAATGAAAATGGCCACCCCTTGCATCGCATACAATAGCATCATTTAATAGCCTACTAGAAGAGATGGATACAGACAGACAATGTCTGTAGTCTAACACGTAACGTTAGGCTGTTTCTCTTTTGCGCATTGGAGATTTTCTGATCCTACCAGTGGTCCTACTAATCTAGTAAATATTAAAATGGTATATTATAGCCTAAACACGATATACTGACACAGTATCATACACAGTACAAATATTGCAATTACAATTTTTGAATAAAACGCCCATACCTCTTTCAATTTCTAGCATAACATATTCGACAAGGCTCAGTCGACGATGCGCTCCGACAATAATTAGAAGAGAATATTTGTCATTTCTGAAGCCTGCATGAACTGCCCGACCCTGATTTCCAAGCGGTTCCCTTGGTCGCGCTTGTTCAGACGCCATGTTGAAAAGTTATGGTTATGATGTCATACGAAAACAATCAAGTGTTATCACAGGGGAAAACTGAACGTCGGACCAATCACTGCCTTGCTGAGGGTCGCTGGGCCATGCTATTTTGCTGGCAGAAGTTTTTATTTACATTTTATTTTAAACATCCATACACTCGCGTATTCACATATTCATATGCGTAGGCTATTCTGTGCCTAAATGAATTTTAGGAAACATAGCTGAGTTTGTCTCAATGACTTTATTACAAGTGCACACTGGTCTGTTCATGCAGAAGAAATGCGTTTTATGATTAAAATGCAAAATACTGATCATTCACCCATGACCATGACGTTTGGGCAATGACTGTAACAAGGAAAACTATGTTCCTCGTTCAGCTGTAAATCTCTACGAACATTTTAAAATGAAGAAGTCGCAGGATGTTCCCTTTCGGCAGCCGCAGAGTTTCCCGACTCGTGCACCTTTTCGGATGGCACAATGCTCACCTGCATCACACTAAAAATAACAACATATACATTAAATATGTCCTGCTAAACACAGCGCCTTATGAAACATACAGAAACACATTTCTTGAACACATTGCTTTCTCCTGTGAGGGCAACACGCGTGGTGCTGGTAATAGTCGAGCCCTGTTCGTCTGTTAACCAGCCCACTACACAAACTCACAGTTGCGCTGTGTTCATAACAGTACACATAGTTTAGACATCTGGTGAATATCCTATTTGCGGAATCTTACCAACGGAATCATGCCAAACCTCTTTGCAGAATTTGATAATCCTGTACTCTTTAATTTCCTCAGAACTTCCTGGAGTGCTTTCATCTATAATAAAAATCACCAAGTAGAGTTTGAGACTGGAGCAAATTACATAGTTTTCTTTAATAGTTCAGTCATTTTTAATCAAACATAAAATGCTATTCATTTCCTTACCAGTTGCTTTTCCTCTTGCTTTTCCGATGAGCGCGTCTCAGGCAAGTTATCACATCTCACAAACATTATTGACACAGATAAAGTAACATAAAGGATGAGCTGAACGCTGACCATGGTGCTGAAGACCTAATATTTCAGAGTCGAGAGGGTGTGGCTCGCCGCCGATCTGAGAAGGGAATTTCGTGTCTAACCTCTTCGACTCTTTATACTTCACGCTGACATCAGTCAATACAGTATTCATGACACCCCAACAGCCACTCAAAAGTAGGGATTGCTTCTGAGGGCTCTATAACGACTTTCAGTATTGCAATCAGAGTCCATGTCTCTTTAACCTATAAACCGATGGAACCCTAATAATCAATTATTGCTTGAGGCCTTACTGTTCTCATAAACATGATGCTATATGGACCACTTGTTTTTTGACTGATCAGCCAATGGCATCTCTATCGTTCAACACGATATGACTGAAGTACCTGTATCTGATCCTGTTCGGGATCGGGAAGACGCTATAGGTTCGCTACAGCAGCCAAGACCATTTCCAAACGCATAAGATCTTCAGAACACTTTTCATTGATACTGGAACCATGTCCGTTATTGTTGTCTGTACTGCGCATGTTGTGTTATTTATTATTGTACTTATTGTGGTTTACTGTGATGTGTTTTAATCTGTGGACAATAAAGGGTATTATTATTATTATTGTTATTATTATACTCTATACGGTACATAAAAAGCGCAGGTAAAAACAGTTTGCACACAACTTCTAAATATCCCTGTTGACTAATTTAATTTATATCAATTGAAAACGTAAGATTTCATTGATAGGGGAGATACCTCCATGGCTCCATGGACTGTTTAAAGCCATTACACCTGATATTGTTCAATATGATAAGGCAAACAATAATATCCCGGGCAGACTAATAATGAAACTGTCTAGCCATTGCTAATGGATAATTGAACAAGGGACAAGGGTGACCTGCGTGCGGTGACTCAGTCTTTGAACAAACCCAAGCAAAGGGGAGATGGAGAAAGATTGAGTCACTGGGTACATCTGCGGATAGCAGGGTCATTCTTATTTCAGAACTTTAAGTGGAGAATGAAATGGTTGAGACTATGGTTAGCCTACACTGGGGCTATGTCTCAACGCTCATGCTAAAGCAAATGGCTAGACTTGATAAACACTTTTTTCCCGAGCAAATGTCCAGAGTATTGACATTATGTACATAAGTTCTAACTTGTTTCACTTCTACAATGTCATACAGACAAGCTGAGTAAAATATAAGCTAAACTGAAGACACAATTGAACATTTCCTATTACAGTATATTGAAATAATGACATCTTAGGCCTATATCTTGGATTTTTAGACGAAGAGGGTATTGGCATATGCGACAGCTGGCAAATAACATGACAATGCAACTGGCACCAAAAAGATTAGAAAGAATAATTAAGAAAGAAAATTAAGAGACCACTCCAAATCTTTCTTAAATCAGCATCTCTATGTGTATGACAGGCATTCCATTCCAGTGTCTGTTGAATTCCAAAACAGGCACACCTGATTCTACTTAATGTACTGATTAGATGATCACCTGGACCAAATCTTATTTAATGAAGACATTTATAAAAAATAAAACAGTGCTGTGGTTAGGGACAACAAAGCTATAGACCGGCAGAGAAAAGCGAAAACAAGTCTCCACTCACCGGGATGACCGGCAACTCTTTTGAATGTCACGCAACAACCGCAGGATGACATTGAGTTACCTCCAAAAAGAACGGCAAATGGCAGCTGGCAGCTGGGGTGAAATGCACGGCAAGGACGGTTAGAAACAGGCTCCTAGGGACACGCAGGGCTGAAGTCGTGCAAAGCTAGAAAAAAGCCCTTCATCAACGAGAAGCAAAGAAGAGCCAGGCTGAGGTTTGTAAAAGACTTGGACCATAGGAAGGATTGGACCATAGAGGACTGGAGTAAAGTCATCTTCTCTGATGAGTCCAATTTTCAGCTTTGCCCAACACCTGGTCGTCTAATGGTTAGACCGAGACCTAGAGAGGCCTACAAGCCACAGTGTCTCATGCCTGCTGTGAAATCTGGTGGAGGATCCGTGATCTGGGGGTGTTTCAGCAAGGCTGGAATCAGACAGATTTGTCTCTGTGAAGTATTAATCAAGTAAATATTTTCTGTAAGAAAACTTGCTTCCTTCTGCTCTGACAATGTTCCCTAACTCTGAGGAGTGGAGTTTCCAGCAGGACAATGCTCCATGCCACACAGCCAGGTCAGTGAAGGTGTGGATGAAGGACCACCAGATCAGGACCCTGTCATGGCCAGCCCAATCTCCAGACCTGAATCCCGTTGAAAACCTCTGGAATGTGGCATAGTCACCCAACGGCAATGTGAAAGACTGGTAGAGAGCATGCCAAGACGCATGAAAGCTGTGCTTGTAAATCAAAGTTACAGTATTCCACCAAATATTGATTTCTGAACTCTTAAGTTAAAACATTAGTATTGTGTTTTAAAAATAAATATGAACTTTAAGAAACTGATCATTTGGAAGTGGTCTCTTAATTTTTTCCAGAGCAGTACATTTTCACGTCATACCTTGTTGACTATTTATTTGTCACTATTGAGAAACCGCTCTGAGGCCTAGGCCGAACAGAGGAAAATGAAAGCACTACATTTCGTGGCTTTACTTTTCTGATCATTGTCATTGAATGGAAACGTGAGAAATCGCTTACACAGAAATGTATCGAGCACTGAAATAATTATTTGTATTCAAAGCATTTGTTTACAGTTTTTCTCGATTGCTTAGGCACGATTTTGATCGTTTTGTTTTTCAAAACACCTCACACAATTAGCAAAACACCTCAGATCCTTTGCAAAATGAAACACTCTTGTAAAAACTATACACTAATTTAACAAAACCATATTTTGTTACCATATGAAACACACACGTTGCTGTGTACCAGTTTCTGTTTGTACCAGTTACACACTGCTGTTGCAAACCTAAAACACTTTTAGCAATTCTACTTCTCAGTGATTCGAGTAGTGTAAGTGAAGTACACAGAGAAAGTGCAAATATACAATAAATTCACCAAATACTACACAAGACCAATGCTGCAGACTGATGAAAATATTATTTCATTCTCTCCATATACCCAAATCAGTCAACATGTCAACATGGAGAATCGCAACAAAACATGTCCCAGTTTTCCTGCTACTACATTATGTGTCCAGTACAGGTTACAATCCCATTCAAAAAAGATCAGTAAAATAAAGATCTTTCATTTTAACCTGATGTCTTTTTAGGATGTATGCCAAGGTTGACTGAGAGACCTGATGGACATTATTGAAAATGGCATGGTCACCAATAATGTTGGCTTGAATTTCTCTGAGCCTGATAGCATTATTGGCCAAAACCATGTTTATGATCTCTCTCTCTTGTTCTTGCGTGAATATGGGCCCCCGTCCTCCTTTCAAGTTTATTTGATACATTCGGTCTTCTTCTTCTTTGAGTATGTTTTCCTCCTGCTTCAGGTCTTCCTCTTCCTCTACCTCCACCTCAACCTCAGCCTCTGGCATGGCCTATGCCTCTTCCTCCTTCTACTCCTCTGTGGATTCCCCCTCTCACCCTCACTCTTCTTCTTCTGACTCCTTCCATTTTGGTTGAAGACAGATGAACTCCTCTGCTGCATTTCTATAATGCTTAAACCTGTTTGGGGTGTCTACAATAAAGCAATCATGTGTTTGCGCACTTGATGGCTGTGTTTATTTGACAGGCTCATAGGTGTGGTAATTTGACAGTCAGTGCTTTGGAATTGCAAGGAAGTGACATCTTGATATACTTCTGTGTCTAATGTACACAAGTGTGTTTAGTGTTTTGCAAATCACTTGAGTGTATTGTTTCGCAAAAAGTGTCATGTTGACATGTGCTTATAGTGGTGCAAATCTGAGCCGTTGTTTTGCTCCTTGAGTGAAGGTTTTGATAATTGTGAAATACTTTTGATTTTAGTGTTTATCCAATCGTAAAAAACTGTATTAGTCACATGATTTTTTTTTTCACGGAGCGAAAACCCTTGATTGGCCTACTTAAGCCATTTTACTGCATTACAGGGAATTCAATTTCTAGTGATAATGTTCATATTCATTACCATGATGGTGATTAGGCTAAACACTTTGACGATGTCTCCACTCCTGAATGCCCACTTCTTTGTGATGGATTGATGACAATTATAAAGATGAGCAAATATCTAATACATAGCCTACTAAGACGGGTTTGGTCATGGTGGTGATGTTAGCAAGCCACTGAGTAATGACCAAAGGTGTACCTTTGAAATGTCAATCATTTGGCTAATTCCTAGGTAGCCTATTATTTTCCAAATGTGTTCTCACCACCACCAAAGCAGTGTTGACTCACTTTGTCTCATCAAATCACACTCATGTTCACAGTTCAGTGTTGTAGACTAATCTTCGTATTTCTTAGCCTTGTCGATGGCTACACTATTCATTGACGTCTATATCTGATAATCCATCTGATGACGGTCATGTTCAGGCAATACATTAGTTCACAGGCATGTCTGTGCAAGCCCAGAGGATGACGCATACTGTAAATGAACCATCCCACGAACAGTCGGGGAACGTTGACCACAAGAGGGAGTTCATCATGAGATACTGATGGCTCAAGTAATCCAGTTGTGGCCAAATATTAAAACTACATCATGGAACATCAACAAAGAAATGTAAATATAATATCGGTATAACCACACAATAGCGGATCATCTTACGTTTCATTTGCATTTCAGATTTGGTGAAACTTCATTTAATGTATCCAGTTTTAGCTAAAAGGGTCCACTAGGAGGCGATGAAGATTACCGTTGAATTGCTGCGACTTGATCTTACAAAACAGCATGTTATGAAAACGTGACGCACGTGTAAGATTATGCCTGTGTCTTGTTTACTTTTGTAGACGTAGGAAAGTGCATTTTATTGAAATAATGGTTTTCATAGGCTACATAGCAGTGACATTTGCAAGGCAACATAGAAACAAAGACTAACGATCAACTGCACTTAAGATTTCATTTGGTACAGGTTTCGTCCTTACTCCTGAATAAAGGTAATGTAATTATGCAGATCATTGTGTACTTCAAAGCAGGCTAGTTTCTGTGAGCAAGATCAACGACAATCAATGAAGAGCTTCGATTGAAAGCTCTCGGCCAATTAGAGGTTTCGACTGTAGTTTCATCCACGCCCACACGCTACGAGCTATAAGAACTTGCAGTGTTGACTCAGCCGTCAGACAAGTCTTGGATCGACTGCGATAACACTGAGTGAAACTGTTTCGCGTGGATTTTAACGGATTATACATTTGCCTGTTCTGCGCAGGGTATGTTGGATTTACTTGGGGACATTCTGTGTTTGGATTCAAATCAAATTACAATGACTCTGGAAGAGGTTTCTGGATGCAGCACTACTGACAGAAAGTAAGTATTTTGCATAGTTTAAGTTTTTAGTTTCTTGTTATGGTCAGTTGTCATGACCACGTCTGCTATAAATCTACACATTCTAAGTGGAAATCGCATTTCTTTTGAAGGATGGAGACAGTAAGCCACGCGCTGGAGGAACTGCTGGTGGCAGCTCAGCGTAAAAACTCTCTCACAGTTGGTGTCTACGAATCTGCAAAGTTAATGAATGTGTAAGTATTCCTTTCTAGTATAACACAGTCTACTTGAATGTAAACTATCTAATACATATCAGATCCATATGAATTCTTTATGGACTAGCCTTGCTGACATTTTTTTTTTTTTGACATTTTACAGGGATCCAGACAACGTGGTATTGTGCATACTTGCCACAGACGAGGAGGACGAAAATGACGTTGCGCTGCAGATCCACTTCACGCTCATTCAAGCCTTTTGTTGCGACTTCGACATTAACATCTTGCGAGTCTCTGGCATGAAGCGCCTTGCACAGGTTTTGGGGGAACCCCTCACAGACAGCAACGCCAATGAATCAAAGGACCTTCATTGCATACTTGTCACTGTAAGTATCCAAACCAAATGTCCTCTCGATTATCTTTTGATTCTACATTCAACTGCTCGTCTGCATTCAAGTAACCTTCAACATGACCATTATTAATGAATAACTGTTCTTGCTCTTTCAGAATCCCCATGCTGATCACCTGAAACTGAACGAGGTGGGAAGCTACTGCAAGGAGAGCCGCTGCAACAACCAGTGGATCCCCTCTCTGGCCCTGCAGGAGCGCTGAAAGACAACGTTGTCGCGAGGAGTTGTCGAATTTGAGATTGATGTAGTCGTTCATTGAATATGAGGACACAATCATCAGTAACAGGATTTATCTCGATCCTATTGGAAGCCTCTCCGGGCGCGGATGTTCTTTGGATACACCGAGAACGCACAGCTGATCAGTGGTGATGAGGCATTCAAGTTACAAGGAGTGCTGAGTGTGATTGGCATAACGTGAAGGAGCATGCATCCGTGATGCACCCAGAAGCCGATGAAGGTCAACCGCGCAGAGCTGTGTGGAATATGCGCGACAGGACAGTTGGAGTAAACTGGAATGACTGAGACGGTGCAGCAGGGCACTTTATTAAACACGAGGAGTAGAAAGTTATGTTAAGTTATCAAGTTATGACTGAAAATGTAACATTTTGTCATAGGTCAAAAGTGGACGGGGTCTTTAACATGTGAAAAACTTTATTGGGCTGTTGAATCAGCATTAGCATATTTAATTGCATTTGTAACATGATAATATTTATGCATTTCAATAAGTTGTTCTGCATCGCAAATAGTAATATATTTGGTTATTTATTATTTGATTTTCAAGTTGTTTATCTTAAAATAAATCCTTAAAAAGAAACTACTGTTCACTGTGTGTGTGTGTTTCAAAGGGCGTGTTTTTGGGGTGTTGGGGGTGGAATTTGCATATTCTACAGAGCAGGCTTTGCATTTGCAGTTACAGCATAATATACTTAAACAGCCTTCCTTACATGTTTACAGCCTTCCATACATGTTTACATACTTCCTTACATGTTTACATACTTACTCAGTGGATGCACAGTCCAAAGGCATCTCACTCATCTCAAGGTGCCATGGCGAGTACAATTAGGTGGCTAGTATGCCACTGAAAAGCAAACGTTATGTCATCTTCGGAGCTAAGTCCACTCTGAAGCAACCTGGGGTCTAGGCTTCAGGTAACTCTTATTTGTATGAGTGGCTTTATTCAGAACCCTAAGATGAAGTATTCCTTACACAGCATGTTGAGAGGTTTTCGGCAGTGTTATAATACTTTCTTTTTTTTTAAGAGCTATTCTTAAGTGAGGCACACTCTTACTAAGGAAGTTGAAGTCTCAAGTTTATTTCATTGTGGACCCTGGTGTCTTTTGTCTAAAGCCATCTGGGCTCCTGGTTCAACACGCCGTGACAGAAAAATAGCCATTAAGGGTCTATTTTTGGATTGTAACATTCAAACATAGACAAAGACCAGCTGATTGCTCTTCATGTGATCTGTGATGTTGCTGTTTTGGGGAATTCCCCAGGCCATAAACAGCAAGAAAGCACCTCACGTGAGTCCTAACAAAAGGCCAGGGAAAGTCAAGACAGTCACACCATTAGGAATTTGGTTCAGATTTGAAAATGGAAACAGGAAGTGGTACAGTGACCTCAGCGCATTGACACACTGGCATGCTTGTCTCACATAATATTGACATGACATTATTAGACAGTGTTAACAGCACTGTAAGTCACATTCCTATTTTCTGGTGTGAATTAAAAAGCGTGGCTGTCAGTTTGAAAAGTGCTTGTTGTGTGCATCGCCTGCATGGGTTTGTTTACTTGTTCTCACTTGCACATGCAGTATTGTTGGGTTCATCAGCAGAAGCAGATGCATTTGGTATAAAATAGCTCAAAGGAGCTATGGCCGACCAGAGGCAGACAGAGAGGCATTTATTTGTAAGTAACCACACATTACTCAACAAACAGGTAGTAACCCTCTGGACAAGCTGCTCAGAGTTTCTACAGTGTCTTCTCTCCTCCACTCCTTTCCGCTGTTTTTATTAATTATTCCTTTAACACACGGATGCAGCAAACCTTCCAAAACATACAAGCACTGAGATATGACAGTAAATACACTTAGAATATTACATGCACTGCCTGTAATGTTTTCAGTTTCCAAACTTCATCAGTTTCTCCCTTCAGCCATCGCGCAGTTTGATCTGCTTGTGATCCCCGCTTGCTTGGATAGACACACCAAGAGGGGTCACCGATTTGACCCTGTGACTGTGCTCATGAGGCTCAGGGCCACGGCGGAGTGAGAGATGTGCGGAAGAGGAGAACCCGGAGCCTGGTCATGTGTGATCAGACCCCCGGAGTCTGGGAGACAGAGAGGGATGAACGGGGCCCCTGTGCTTTTAGTTTCATGTGACTGGCGCCACAAGTTACACGCCATGACCTGAATGGGATTTGCTAGAATATGTGACATGCAAAATGTATCTCTTTTACGAATATCTGGCTAATGCCAGTTGTTCATTTTCATGTAGATTGCTGATAGCATGTTTATGCTATAGGACACTAGACACACTCAGTAATATCTGAATGCCATTCTGCACATCACATCTGTTCCAGCCATTAATGCCTATTTTTTTTCATACAAATTTCCCATGGCATATTTTTTTACATTTTCATTTGTGCATTGGATGATTTCAAGGGCATTGCAAAGCTTTCCATTCTTTCAAGCTATGAGGTAGAAAGTGGCAGAATAATGATGAAGCATTGGAAATGCCTTTCTGGATATCAGGTTGCTTAACTAGAAGAAATACTGCACAAACGTTACACCACTAGGGGAAAAAAAAAGTGTGCATTGTGCAAATGTGCATTGGTTAGGGTCAATGAAATGAAATGACAAAGGCAGTGCTTCGCATATGCAGGGAGCTAACAGGAGAAGTGCAATCTGCCCCAAGGCCTCTCATTTCAACACAATCTGAGCATTGAGCCAGGGGCCTCTGCAGACAGACATGACTTAAGCCCAGTGTGTCTCTATGGGCGGCTGCGGAGAGGAGCTGCGCGCTTTGGGAGCGGGCTGACGTCAAAGCAAAGGGAAAAAATAGAAGAAAAACAGGAACAGAAGGCTTTTATTTCCATGGTAGCGCCAGCTCAACCCTTTGCAACGACGCAGGCTCAATGGAGGTAACCGCCACTGCTGCTATGAATAGTCTGACTGCATGCCTATTTTTAGGTACTGTGGGGCTATATTTGACACTCCTATTTTTTTGTGTTTGCAGTTTCATGGAGGATGTTAGCAGGACAAAAAAAAAGACTGGAGATTTCTGTGTGGGAAAGACATTATATTTTTAACATTTGGTCTGCAACTGTTTTTATTTTTATTTTTAGGTGTGAAAGGGCCTTGGTCTATCCTCTTATAGCTGAGCACAACTCTCAGTCTTCGTGAAACTCCCTGGGTTGTCCTGGTTATTCCCTGCTTCTCTATCTTTACATTGCAAAGACTATGAGCTGATGTGGGACACAGGACACAGAAATCAGACATCATCTTTCAGACAGATGAATAGCAGCGATCTCAATACCTGAGTAATATGGAAAGAGGGTTTTGCATCATATGAGCCATATGTGAACACTAAGGGGCAGATTAGTTGATAAAGACTGCTGATGAGCATTGACTTGGTTAAATCATCTAGGCAAGTCATCTGTCATGACTTTACTTCTTTAGTCAGAGCAGAGATACAGGGAGTTCCCTGGGGTTTCCACAACAGTGAATCAAAAAAAGATAGAAGATCATAGAGGAAAGTATCTTGCTGTCAAACATTGTTTTTGAGCGTGGCACACGCCTTCAGTCTTTGACGCCTTGGATGATTTCCCTGTGCGTCGATCAAACTAGTCCTGCGTGTGTAAAAGGGTGTGGAGTCCTCACTCATGTCACAATGTAAGTAAATATGGAAATTCACAGTCACCTCCATACCTGTCTCTCCTGCTACAGTATCTTTCCCTCTTGACGTAATGGGACTCAATGTTTAAACATATGGCCCCAGTGTAAAGAAAGTCCATCAACATGTCATCGTTCTGCCCACATTTCCTGTTGTCTCAACAGAATGCTTCCTGTTATGAAAGCAGATTTATGGTAGACCCATAAAGTCGAAGGTTTTAAACTAGTAGACAGAATATGAGACCTCCACTGATAAATCATGGCCCATAAACTAAACTTACATTAGCAGAGCACACTCCTTGACACTGTGCGTTACTACTACCGGAACTACATGATCACACAGAGCAGCCTTTGAAAATGTGTTTTCAACTATTCTTTGAAAATAAAGCGTGCATTATCACAGTAGCTTATGACACTGTGTTCAGGGGTGATAACTGGCGAAAATCCAAGTTAATCACCTTACATTCGAACCAAATGACCACAGTTTATTGTTGAACCCTAATGGTGCCGTTTATGACTTCTCCCAATTTAATGGCCTGTTGGTTTGCCAAGTGTGTGTTGTGAACAGAGCATCCTGTAGTGTCTGCTTGTTCCTGAGGGGTGTCTCTGATTATCCTCTCCTCGGCACACAGTCTCTTAAGAACATATTGTTGTCCAGAGCAGGGAGCACTACTACTACTACAGCAATACTATGATAACGCCATGGAACATCACGTGCAGTACTATACACCGTACTGTGCAGTACTGTAAAAGCAGAATACGAAGAGGAGGCCAGTCATAGAATAATACACTGTCATTATGGCTTTTAAGGGTGATGGGTGTGTGACATATTTGCCTCAAAAAGAAAGAAAGAAAGAAAACGTCTTTACAAGCAGAGACATTTGAAGAAAGCGTCATCAGTGTGTTGTGTGGAAATGGGTAACAGTGAGTGAAGAGAAGAGAAGAGAAGAGAAGAAGGGGGAGAGGTTAATGGAGAGGTGAGGACCCTCCCCACCGTGACAGATTCTTGAGCCGTAGCCCAGCACACGACAGGACGCTGGTCAGTCAGGCATACATTCATCAAAGCTAAAGCCTTAATCTGGCAGTGAGGCCCACAGAAACAAAACCTCCTCAGTAACCCTGCAGCAATGAATCAGAGATGGAGTTGAGGAGCGGAGACAGAGAGAGAGAGACAGAGAGAAAGAGAGAGAGAGAGAGAGGACTTTGGGTGTGTGAGAGAGCAAAATGAGCACAATACGTCACATCATCTCTTTTTATATTTACTTGTGCATGTCATGATTTGCATTCATTTTTTTTCTTTTTGTGTCTCAATTCACTGTCATCAGTGTGTGTACAACCGAGCAGTCCAGCTTGAGTTTTAGAAGGAGCCAAAAAGGATTTCTTCATTCTCCTGTTGTGACCTTAAATGAACCTTAAATGGACCTTTTTTGTCTATCATGAATGAGATGCCCACCCATATCGCATGAAGGTACCTCAGGATACTTTTAAAACCATTAAGACTTAACATGTCTGCCTCATGTTTCCCCAATCAAAATCAATCAGTCTGAAACTAAATAAAAGACCAATTTTAATATTTTCTATATGTAATCATTCATAATATGTTATACATATATTATAAATGTTCCATATACTGTTTCATCATCAGGGTTGGGGAGTAACTAGTTACATGTAACAGAGTTGCGTAAATAAAGTACAGAATAAATGTAATTGTAATCCATTGCAGTTGCTGAAATATGTAAATAAATGAAAGTTACAAGGAGATGACAAAAGGGCTACATCTGAATATATTCTTTTTGGTAAAAAGCTTTAAAGCTTAAATGTAGAAAATAAGAGTCATTATGTTGCTTTGCATCTTTTCACCGTCCAGACAGGCCCCATTCATTTGGCAGTGTGCGCTCAAATGTTGAGAGTTGTTTCTGATTGGTTCTGTTGAATTTGCACTGCCTCTCATCTGCCAACCAAAAAGTAAATAAATGCAACTTTGATGAAGTTATTAAAGTATTTACATTTCGTATTACATTTTTAACAGGGCAACTAGTAAATATGTAACCTATTACATTTAAAAAGTAGACTTCCCAACCATGGTAATTATACATCATATATTTTTCAACATACCAGGAAGGTATGACGTGTTTATTTTTACAGAAGAAAAAAAAAAACCTTAATGGACCATGTTTTTACTATTTCTCTGTGCAAAACACATTTAAAGAAAACTGTGTCTTATAATTGTGTATAATTTTAGGGGCATTGAGGCTGATAGTTGTATGTTCAAGACCACATTAGCAGTGGCATGTATACTGGCAAGACCGGTGAAACATGTCATATTCAGAACCCTCAATCAGGTCTTGTTAGTAGAAACACAGACATGGAGCAGGCATGTGGACTGACTCCAAAAACAAGGGGAAATCACGGTTCGGTTGTTCAAACTGCAAAAGATAAACTCCGCTCTGTTTCTCTGCTGCAGCAGGGGCAAGTCTGCAGCTGCTGAATCCCCAGATTACCAGGCCAGGCCGAGCACTTCCTCTTCCTTTGTGTGGACACTTCACATCACATCCCCAGGGTCAGAGGTCACCCGCAGCCTTATTCACTGGCACACTCCAAATGTCCGACTTTGCAAGTCCTTTGGTCGGTGCAGGGTCAGGTCAGATGAGACAAGAACCCTGGAAAAGTTTCTCTTCCTGCGCCTTTTGTTTTCCAGTGATCACATTAGACATAGCAGTTAAACCAGAGGCTCAAAGGTCAGTGTACTGAACACATGCAGACATGTATACACTAGGATATCATTCCCAGACTCATGGAGATGGATCTGATTATGTAGATAGCCGCTGCATACAGTGTAGGTAGTATGCATCTCACCTGGCTATACCAGGTGCCTTTAGCTCCCACTAAGCTAAGCACACATACTGAAAATACATTTTGTACCCTGTGTGCTGTTTAGCATGAAATTGTCTGCTAAATGAGTAATAAAAGGTAATAAAATAAAGTAATAATACAAATCTAATGTTGAGTTACTAACTGGAATTTGGAATATATCTTGATAATGACTTGTTATGAGGATTGGGAGTACAACAGCAGATACACTGCAGTCAACACACTGCAGAAGGAGTGATTATTTTAAACACAATTCTCTCATCACAGCCAGGCCATGTTGTTCTTCTTGGAGAACAACCCACTTCCTGCCCAATATGGTCTTCTGATCACGATTAAGTGTAATTGAATGTGTGATGACTTGTTTTGCGTCTGTCATCTTTCAACAGGTAGAAGATGAGAGGACTTATTTACTGAGCATGTCCAAAAACAGCAGGTATAGACGCAGTGAAAAGGTAATGTTTGCCTCAGTGTCTGATCAGGGGGGGGGGGGCATGAGTGTGGCTTTACTCACAGAATCTCGAGTGCTGAAATGAAAATTTATGGCGTCTGGAGTAGCTGGCTATTCATCTGGCTGACTCACCCCGTTGAGAGCTACATGCAACTGTCTGCAAATGCTCCTCCCTGCGTGCCGCAGTTCCTGCCGAGCCCGTGCAGATCACAGGGGCTTAGCAAACCTCCAGACGAGAGGCACCCGTGGCTGGCTGGCCCGCCGGTCTGGGTCGCCACAGCTCCAGCTCCTGGCCTAGAAATTCACCAGCCCTGCCCCCAAACAGACCTACTGCTAAGATTGAGGTGTGTGTGTGTGGTTATGGGGGAAGTCTTTGTTTCACATTGTGTTTTTGGTCTATTTAATACCCAAGGCAGACACCCGTATTACAGTGAGGTTTATAGCAAAACACCAAGGTTCAAAGCCTCAAAAAGGTTTTCACTCCTAAGGTCTGAGTGACTGGCCTGCTGGTGTTCATCCAGTTTACATATTAAATGTACCCTGCTAATCCGTCAAAACAAAGAATCCCTAGGATGATTTCATTAGCAGCTCCAGCATTAGTAGGGCCTCAGTGTAGCATGGCCTGAGGCATCGTAGGCATAAAACAGGATCTGAGCTAGGGAAGTTGAGAAAGCTCTTATCTTTCTTGTCTCTTTGTCTTGAACTGCTGATTTACTGGGATTTAAATGCCCTGAGATTACAAACGGCAAGAAAGATTTTTTTTGCTCCAGCTTTTCCTTTATCAAATGAACATTTCAAAGTTCCCAAATGACCCCTTGACTTATAGACCACATGTTACTTTATGTGCATAGTGCTGTGCTGTTGTGTTTGCAGGTGCAGGTATATAGAAATGTATCGTGTGTCTTTCTTTTTACATTTAGTCATTTAGCAGACGCCTTTATCCAAAGCGACTTACATATGTGCGACTTACAATGTATACACATTTTACATTTACACTGATGGCACTCTGCACATCAGGAGCAATTAGGGGTTCAGTGTCTTGCTCAAGGACGCTTCGACAGGGAATCGAACTAGCAACCTTCTGATTACTAAACGACTTCTCTACCTCCTGTACCACTGTCGCCCCTTTTGGAGTGCTGTTGGGTAGGAGGACCACTGCTGTACATGAGTCATAGCGATGAACTGATGACATCATCAAGTGTTGGCTCATGATCTTCTTTAGCTTCTGCGGGCGGCTCCTGGGAAATGCCATGTGCCTGCTGATTTCCATGTTAAAGCACAGGCATGATTGCCGCCCATTGAAAGGGCATTGAAACACTGAGAGAGCCTGATCCTCCTGCCCATTGAATGTGTGTGTGTGCGTGTGTGTGTGTGTGTGTGTGTGTGTGTGTGTGTGTGTGTGTGTGTGTGTGTGTGTGTGTGTGTGTGTGTGTGTGTGTGTGTGTGTGTGTGTGTGTGTGTGTGTGTGTGTGTGTGTGTGTGTGTGTGTGTGTGTGTGTGTGTGTGTGCAGGACTAAAGCTCCACTGCGTGACCTGGGTGGGTAGAGGAGGGACGCCATGCTGCCTTTGTGATGCACATAGCAGTGAAACCATCCCAGCACACCTCATCTGATCCGCCTCTGCAGTGTGTTCGCAGGAGCATGAGACTTACAGAAGTCACTGCCATTGTTATTTGTCAAATGCATTAACCACAGAGCTCTCTGACAGAGAACTTATTTTCAAAATGGGAAGGCATTTCTCAAGAATTCTACAGTATAGGTAGGTGCACCAACACTTCACCCCCCGCAAGAGAGCACGTGGACTACCTGAGGTCAGAATTCCAAACCATGCTGGCAAAGACAGACCGGAACATTCCACCGGAACATTCCACACATTCCTTACTCCAAAGGTCACTGTGGGAGGCGTTCAGGCTGCACCTACTAACAATTTCATGCAGGTCTAAGAAAAAAAGAACACATGCGTCTTATTTTGGAACAGAGAACAAAGACTACGCATATCAGCTCTGAGGCATTCCCAACTGGCGATTGTGACTACTACTAAGACACGTGAGCAGTGCATGAATAGGACATTGGCATTAGCCTGCTGGCTAGTGTTTCTGCAACAGGGCAGGGCAGTTCATAGCTCTCAGCCACATAGTGAAACCTCTGATCTGATAGGTTGCCAAGATTTCTCCCCACACCTGAAACTTTGACTTTGGGTGCCAGCTGGCAGGTTAGAGGGTGGGGGGGTTGGGGGGGTTGGGGGGGTGGAGGGTGGGTGGGGGTGGGGGGGCTGGCCTTGGCTGGGCAGGGGGCAGAGAGTGGAGGGAGTCTCTCTACTTGATTTACTCCCCCAGCCAGTTTCAACCTGCGTGCAGCGCACTCTCCGTGGATCAGACACCTATCATTATGAGATCAACACTAGTGAGGGTTAGGGTTAGGGTTAGAGGGGGGTGCCAGGGCTGAATCAGCATGGCTGAGTCACTGCGCCACAGCTTGTGCACACGGTGCAGGCATGCACACACTGAGAGATTGGTGAGAGAGATAAGGGGGACATAGGGGTTGAGAGAGACAAAGAAAGAGGAAAAGACAGAGAGAGGGTGAGTGTGAGAAAGAAAGATAGAGAGAAGAGGGGGAGGAGGAAGCAAAAGAGGTGCTTTCAGCGCGGGGTGGGGGGGTGGTGGGGGGGGTTCTATGAGGGGCTAATTTTCCTTTAATAGAATTAGGCCTTCCTGAAGGGAACACATTCTGCCTGGTTCATAGGGGGTCTGTTTCTCATCTCGCACAGGCCCTGTGGCCTCCCAGTAAAAACACCTAAATGGTGTGTGATTAGATTAGCTCAAACCCTATCAGTCACAATGGTTGTAATACAAGTGAGCAGAAAGGAAAAAAAAAAAGTTTCTACATGCCTTTTGACTGCGTTGAAAACGTATTGCGATCGGGGGGGGGGGGGGGGGGGGGGGGCAGAAAGACCAGGTAAAAGAGCAAACATCCTGACAGGCTACTTCTGCTTTGTGTTTGTTGTTGAGCAGACAATCGCATTGTTGTGTCCATTGTGTAAATCCCATTGGGATTGGGTATTGGGTGATGGTAGCGTAACTGTAGTTTCATCTAGTGTTGTTGGCAGAAGGTTTGCTCTCCCGTTGTAAAGGAGCATGCAGGGTGAAATGCAAAGAATGTACCAAGTCCTTTATCTCCTTGGCAACAACCTCAAAGTGTGTAGGGCTACTACGCCGAGCAGAAATGAAAACAATGTGTTCAAATGGCGTTGTGATGTTATGCTTACGGACATGAAAAGCACAGGTCATTGTATTAGTAGAACACTGCCAGGACTGCTATCCTGTTGCTTGATACAATGTGCACTCTGAAATGTACCATTATAGTACAGTCCACAACAGCTGCCAAATAGGGGCGCAGAGGTGATGGCGTATAGCCACTGTGTGCAGATGTGAATGTACAGTATGCATGCAGGAACAGGTGAGATTTCTGAGAAACACTCATGGCCTGTCTTCCCTGCGAGGAGTTATTGGTGGTGTTCTTGGTGCTTGATGGACAGCTGCAGAGGGGATTTGCATTCACAGACACAGCCCCCTCTGCCTCGTGTCTACGGCTGGTGTTTACACTGTGTGCTCAGCGGGCTTGGCCAGAGCTGGGAGCTGCCGTAACTGTGGCCGTGCCGTAACAGAATGTCCTGGCGGTTCCCACAGATTAAAAGATGCAGACTTGACACAAAAAACGATCAGGTTCCATTACGGCCACACAGTTCAGCATTCTGTTTAGGTCAGTCCTTTGTTTGTGGTTCTTTGCAAATCCACCCTGTTGGCTTTTTTAACATCTGCGCAGAACTATAATTGTCTTACCCTTATGAATCAATGCTCTACACACCAAATCAGTTTACAATAACCCTGCACTGTTGGTGGGTAACTACAGAGACTATGTTAAGCATGTGCTGTGAAAATGAACTGCACAGAAGTGGTCACAAGTTCCATGTAAGCATTGTGTTGACAAACACAAGAACTTGTGCTTTTTCCCCCCAGTGGTGCTCAACAACACTATGCATGTTCTGCACACCCTCTTGGAATGTGCAAAAACAATCCAGGGCTCTCAGTGGCTGGCCAGCCTCATGCTGCACACGCTGTGGAAACACTCCACTCCCCCCCCCCCCCCCCCCTGTTTCTCCCCACTCTTGCCCCTCACAAGCCTCTCCTACCCCCCCCCCTCTCTCTCCCTTCCCCCCCTGCAGTCCAGACCTCTCCCTCCCCACCCTGCAGTCCAGACCTCTCCCTCCCCACCCTGCAGTCCAGACCTCTCCTTCCCCCCCCTGCAGTCCAGACCTCTCCCTCCCCCCCCTGCAGTCCAGACCTCTCCTCCCCCCCCTGCAGTCCAGACCTCTCCTTCCCCACCCTGCAGTCCAGACCTCTCCTTCCCCACCCTGCAGTCCAGACCTCTCCTTCCCCACCCTGCAGTCCAGACCTCTCCCTCCCCACCCTGCAGTCCAGACCTCTCCTTCCCCACCCTGCAGTCCAGACCTCTCCCTCCCCACCCTGCAGTCCAGACCTCTCCTTCCCCACCCTCTCTCTCTCTCACACACTCTGCAGGCTTTTAAATAAAGCCTGGGCAGGAACATTGTGTGTTGCCTGTGTTATGTTCCCGTCTGAGGCACTTTGTTACCCTCAGCTGATCCAAGGGGCAGATACATGCCAACACAACACACATGGAGGGAGGGAGAGGAGGCCACCACCCCCGGCCACCTCCTCCCAGATGGATGGCCCTCTGATGCAACATCTTCAGTATCGTGTACCAGAGACTGAGCTGGCCCCTTAACCACTGAAAGGAGAGGCTTAGTGCTCAGGTATTTGGCCTAGCCCAGTAACCAGTCACCAACCTGGGTGTGCATGCATGTGTCTCTGTGTGTGTGTGCGTGTGTGTGTGTGTGTGTGTGTGTGTGTGTGGGCCTGTGTGTGTGTGTGTGCCTGTGTGTGTGCCTGTGTGCGTGTGTGTGTGTGTCGTGTGTCTGTGTGTGTGTCGTGTGTCTGTGTGTGTGTGCGTGTGTGTGTGTGTGTGTGTGTGTGTGTGTGTGCGCAGATGCTGTATTGCATATGGATGTGTCTGTTTGTATGTGTGTGGATGTGCATAGTTTGTATATACATATAAGTGTATGTATGTGTGGCGGGAGGGTTGGATGTATGTGTTGCATGCATATGTGTTTGCGTATGTAGATGTATATGTGTCTATGTGTGTGTTTGAGACAGAGAGAATTGCTTGTGTGCGTGTGTGTGTGCGTGTGTGTGTATGTGTTTGTGTGTACTAGTACAGCTCAAATCCTGCCACCCCGCCCTCTGCGCTCACATGTCTGAGCAGAATACTACGAGGGAAGGGCAGCACACACGCACATGGGGAGCTGGATTGTTTACCATCTGCTGGTGAAAAGGTCGTCTGGCTTGTATTATTACTCAAAGACAGTCGACTTTAATCCAATGTGTGATACTAACAGGACCTTTTTTTTGGAGGGTTCAAACAAAAACAAAGATCTGCCCTATGGCATTAACATTTGTGCAAAACAAAACAATTATAATAAAAAAACAAATCAATTAAAAAAAGATAAACACACTGTTTTCACACAAGTTATTATATTGGTGCAGCCTGGCTGTACTTCAGCTACAATACAACTGAGACTATCAGATAACTGCTGCAGGCTCAATACTAGAACTTGATCTGAGCATTGCAATGCTGTATGCAAAACAGGTATTCTTTGAATCCCAGGAGGGAACACACACACAAACACACACACACACACACACTACAGATGCCATCCTTTGTTATCCTCATTCCATTATTTATGTGCTGACAGATTTGAAGGTTTGTTGAATATGTGCAGGTTAAAAAATGAAAAACGTCTAATTAGATTGTTGTGTCAAGTTGATAGTATCAAAGGCTGCTTGCTTATAAGCTTGCCTATAAAATACAGAGTTAAGAGAACGATTGCACCTGAGGGAATCATCTGAAAGAACATGTTTGGGCAATTTGGCTTGGACCTGACACGATCACACGGTTTCTCAAATCCAATCTTCATGTGTTCATATATAAACATCTGCAAACGAAGCACCTTTGGAGACCGATCCCACCGCTGGTTCCTGGAAGTTCTTGCCTTTCTTGAGCCCTGCTCAGCACTTACTTTTTGTTCCAGATAAACAAAAACACAAAATTCTCACAAAGTTCTGCTTTTCCATGCACTGAGAGTGACAACACTGAAAGACCCAGGGGGAGAATAGTGGCTATGATATGACCCTCTGTAGATGGGACTGTGCTGTAGTTTTGTGAGCTCTGCACAGAGGTCTCCAAAGACAGCAGTGAACTCTGGAGCAGATATGGCCCAGATCAGGGCTGCATCTTTTCCAGAGTTGGTAGTCATCTTGCTCAGGGTTTTCCAGAGTTGTTAGCCATCTTGTCAGGTTTTTCTTTGGAAATGTTATTTTAATTTGACTACTGACCCTCTACCATCAATGTCCATTCAAGTATATAGAGATGTAAAATAATGGTGGAGGATATAAAGAGTTGGATAATATTTATTATAACTTTTGTAATATTATCCAACATGCTTTATATCCCCTTTGAAAATCACATAGAACCTGGATCATACTGGCAGAATATATAAAGAATATATATAAATATAAATATATAAAGAATATGATCAATATGCACTTTTAGAAAAAAATCGATGTACAAACGACAGAGTATGCTACACAAATGCAGTTACATTTGAACTTTATTCCTTTTGTCTACGTTTTGATATCATCTTAAACAGCAATATCCACAAAATATTAACAGTGTGCAAGAAAACATGAGTTATGGCACATAAGAGAAGAACAATTACAAAAAATAGATATATTTCTTCATAATCAAGGCAAGAAAGATACGTATGCATACACAGGAAATAACCCAAAATCATGACTCAGGCTGAGACTGGATTCTACTGGCTAACGACTTGGCTAAAGATATTACCCACATAAAGCCTCCTCTCAGCTCTTGTGAATGCACTCCGTGTTTAAAAATGGCGGACAAGAACATGCGGATTGAGGGATCGAGGTCTCGACGTCACGGCTAGGGTACCTCAGCACCTTTTTGTGTTCTCGTTAAGTGTGACTAAAAGAATGGCAACTCCTCTGTGCTAACACCGGGATATGACACAGGAAACTCCACGACCTAGCAAGCCCCCAATGAGAATAGCGATGATGGTGTGGAGATATCTCGGCTGTCCATGGGCTGGTACTGACGGAGGACTTTAGGCAATGCTGAATCTGGCACTTAAAGTAACGCTAACAGACACTCAGCACAGTGGGCCCCCTTGCACACATTGCTGGTGAAGAGGTTGGAAACTGTCCTCCTCAGAAATGCTCCGTACGTACGTTCACAGTGTTTACTCCAGTGTAATACCATCTGGAAATGGTACAAGGACTCATCAGTTTGCTTGGTTACTTGCAAAGAACCAACCTGGCTGAATAAGAGTTAGGAAATGCAGTTTGTACACTCTGACTGTACTGTTGTTGCACATCCATAAAATCACCTTTTTACTGACTGGAGGCAATTTCTTTGTATACATTTTTTTATTTAGAGAGACAGGCCGAAATGCAGCTAAATAATATGTGTCTGCGTGGTGATATCTCCCAACTGACATGTCCCTTTAACTGAATAAGAACTACAGAATTGTGTCCCCCCCCCCCTCTACAAGGCACAGTACAGCTTCTGCTCAAGCGTTCCTCAGCTACACTACAAATCTCTTCTCTCGCACGCAAAACTGTGTCACCCAACTCAGTTTTCTCTCCCTTCCTGACCCACGTGGGGAGAGCCTTGACAATGCAATCGCTCCATTCATTTCAATATAGCCCGAACTAATGGGAGAAGTCTGACACCATGGTGTTTCCTTTTGGGGAGCGCCTTCTCTTTCTTTGCACACGTGGACTAAGAGAGGCCTGTGCTGCGAGTACCAACCAAGACATGTGCTGGAGTCAAAACAGACAGTCCTCTACTCCCTCCTCCACTAAACAGTCCTTCAACTATCAGCTGATGGACAGGTGCGCGAGACACACCACTGTATGACTCATCATCAGCAGAGTAGTCTTGTGACTTCTCCCCATCTCTGACTCACTCCACGGGGAGCGCAGGGGCGACTAATCATGCTCATTTTCTATAGGGGCTTGGGACTGTTGTTCTCTCCGCAGTGACCACAGCCCAGAGCCTTACTTGGTGCCATTTTTAGCACAAAGGCGAGGGACTGACAGCATAATGCTATTGAACGTTAACCCAACCAAGTTCTGCGGTAGTGTTGACTGGCAAGCTGAACTCATCTGACTCCATTTTTAGCCAATTCAGTGCTGTCGGTCAGGCTGCCCACAGGCAGACAATGCTCCCACTGACCCTCTCTATTGCTCACACAAACACACACACACACACACATACCCACACATACCCACACACACATACCGCCCTTTCATGACTGACACTGTGTGCCTTGACCTTATTGTTCCGTACAGTTGTAGCATGTGCTACTCGAGTGATAAAACCAGGCGTGTGTCTTGTTTTGTAACATGACATCCTGCCCTTGACACCATTGGCTATGGGACCACAACACACCCCAGCTTGGAAGAGTGTTGGGCTAGATATCTGTGAACATTGGACCTGCGTACAGAACTGTTCACTCATATCATGCAGGTAATATAGACTGGCAATGCACTCGATCCATTCGCTACATTTTTCAAGAGGGTAGAGCAGGTGGAGATTGAGTTCACTGACTAGGAGTGTCTGACCACTATGCTGTTGAGTGTGGAGGTAATGAACGTATTGATCTAATCTTTCCTCTCAGACGCAGAGCCCATCCAGATATTTTCCCTTCCCAATAACAAACAGAACTGTTAAACATGGTCGATGAGAAGAAACAGAAATATTACACAAAAATTACAAAAGATAAAACATCCAGAGAAAATGAATGCGCTTTAGTTATCAAACACTGTACAGCATCACACTCAATGACTCCCATTCCATAGAGTCCATAGAAAGAAGAAGTTTCACCAAACAAATCCAAACAGCTATTCTCAAAGGTAACACTTTGAAAGAAAGTTTATACATTGTTTTCTTTCCTTTTTTTCTTCATGGATTTTACAATCAAGTTTGGTTTCAGAGAAGAACAACAACCTCTGCCTGGACGAGTCATTTTTTTTCTCAGACTCGTTCTTGTGTTGGCGTGTGGTACATACAATTCGGTTTCTTCATCAAAATACTCTGAGAATTACTCAACAGTAATATTTTTTCTTCAATTATGTATTACAGGTTTCCTTGCCTATCCTTCTGTTATCACATCTACATAAGCCGAAAAGCTTTATGTTTCAAGTAAATGGTGGCCGTACTATAGACTACTTTAATACCACTCATTATCAGTGAATAGGAGGACATTTAAATCAGGGGTATTCATTTCTTTATAGTGCTTTCATGGTATCATATAAGTAGGTATGTCTTTCCAAGGTTAGTAACAAAAACAAAAAATATTGAAAACAAAATCTATTGTTCAATGGATCCAATTAAAAGAGTTTAAAGTAATAACTTGACTGAGAACACTGTAAAAATATTGGCAAAAATATTGGCATCTCTGCCTAAAGTCTTGAATCCCTTTGTAAATCATAAAATGTGCTGTTGCAGTAAAGGTAAGCATGTATCCGCAATATGTTTTTTAAATTTTTTTTCATATTTGGCCATACAAATCTACAAGTAGCCACTTTCAAAAAAGAACACAACTAATCATTAACACTGAATAACCAGAACCACAGTGTGACTGGGCTAGCCAGCTAGACAGTCAGCATATTCCGTCAACTCATGCCACAACGACGTCCCTCAACTTTCTCTCCTCTACGCTCACCCCGCACCATAAAACCTCGTCACAAGACCCGTCCATCAACCCATGGTCCACTCTGGACTGAAAAACATGCTGTGTATCGCTCAGTCACAATATTTTTTCTCTATATTTAGCTTTTTTAAAAATTGTGAGATTCTCAAATCTGCCATCCCCCTGTTAAGTACATCTGTGTGGATAAATGTACTGTAGACAGCAGCCAGAGGTATTCTGCACAAATGTGTACATTCCTTCACAGAGATGCACTCAACTACCGGGCTGCGTGATGCTGAGACAGATATTGCCCCTTCGCCTTTATCAAGAGAGTGTGGCATTTTAGTTTTTTTTTCCAGAGTGTGTTTTTTTTCTGAGTAAAAAGTACTGTTTGAATTGTGCCCACTGACTGTAACTGGGCGCCTGTTAGGTCGGGGAGGGACAGGAGGGTTTCGGAGTGCGGCTATAGGATGATGCAGGGCTTCTTGTCTTTGAAGGGGTTCTCCGAGGTGGGCACCCCGACCAGCAGGGGGTCGTTGCGGGCGTGCTGCTCACAGTAGCTCATGAGGTCGGCAGCAGCTTTCGACACCTGGGGGAAAGGGAGGTAAGAACATTACATTCTATTACAGGGGTTGTCAATCCTCAGTCCTGTGCCCTGCATGTGTTCTATCTTCCCCCTGCTTCATGTACACCTGATTGAAATGAGTGTAATGCTCCTTAATGCCAAAATCAGATGTGTTCATTTAGTCAAGAAAGCCACTGACAAGCTAAGTCAGGTATGCAGAGCAGGGGGTGGGCTAGAGATCACCTGGCTTTGGGTGCAAGCTGCTGGTGCTTGGGAGGCCTATGTCATGTGTACAGGCTGGTGGAGAGAGGCCCTATGTCATGTGTACAGGCTGGTGGAGAGAGGCCCTATGTCATGTTTACAGGCTGGTGGAGAGAGGCCCTATGTCATGTGTACAGGCTGGTGGAGAGAGGCCCTATGTCATGTGTACAGGCTGGTGGAGAGAGGCCCTATGTCATGTGTACAGGCTGGTGGAGAGAGGCCCTATGTCATGTGTACAGGCTGGTGGAGAGAGGCCCTATGTCATGTGTACAGGCTGGTGGAGAGAGGCCCTATGTCATGTGTACAGGCTGGTGGAGAGAGGCCCTATGTCATGTGTACAGGCTGGTGGAGAGAGGCCCTATGTCATGTGTACAGGCTGGTGGAGAGAGGCCCTATGTCATGTGTACAGGCTGGTGGAGAGAGGCCCTATGTCATGTGTACAGGCTGGTGGAGAGAGGCCCTATGTCATGTTTACAGGCTGGTGGAGAGAGGCCCTATGTCATGTTTACAGGCTGGTGGAGAGAGGCCCTATGTCATGTTTACAGGCTGGTGGAGAGAGGCCCTATGTCATGTGTACAGGCTGGTGGAGAGAGGCCCTATGTCATGTTTACAGGCTGGTGGAGAGAGGCCCTATGTCATGTGTACAGGCTGGTGGAGAGAGGCCCTATGTCATGTGTACAGGCTGGTGGAGAGAGGCCCTATGTCATGTGTACAGGCTGGTGGAGAGAGGTCCAATCAGGCCTGTATCTGGGGGCCAAGCTGTGACGCAGAATAGGCCCCCATTGTGTTTCGACCTTCTCTTGCTCCTTCTCTTGCTCCTTCTCTTGCTCCTGTTCTTTCTTCTTCTGCCATTGGAGTCTATGGCAGCCTCTAGTAAAAGTTTTGAAATTTGGGACACTGATTGGGGACAGTGCCCTACAGTTTCACGTCTGCGCCTCAAGCATTGTAGCGCCACCAACGGGTCAAACTTGGAAGTGTGTTAACGCACATCACTTTTGAGCTGTATGGTACATTTTCAAAAGTGAGGTACCATTAGATTGTTTTGGATCAAGCTGAGTTCATGATGTCAATTTCTGTCACATTGGATTTGTCTTCATTTTAACTCTAGAAGCAAGAATGTGTTTTGGCTAGTAACGCTTGATGTGTTTGCCTTAAAAATAATAATTATTGGCCTTTTCATCGCTGCTTGCATCTATGTTTCTGTGTGCTTTTGTGTGTGTCACACCTTGATGCGCTCGATCCCCGCCTCAATCCTCAACTGCTCCACCAGCTTCCTGGCCTGGGCTATGTTATTATTCGTCGACATTCTCTGCCATCAGTTATGAAGCTGCAACCAGGAGAGAAAGCTGGAGCAAAGGAGAAAAAGGCCAACATATAACCAAGCACAAAAGCAGCAGGGAACAACACCTCATCATTTTCAGTTCAGACAAGCAAATATACTGGAGTTTGGATTTGCAGAATATGACGAAAGCAAAAAACACACACACACACACACACACACACACACACACACACACACACACACACACACACACACACACACACACTCATATCATAGTTTGAACTCACACATGACTGAAAAATGTTTGTGAGGTCATATTACAGGCCAATTTGCAGTGCAAGATATTCTCTTTTACGCGACCTACCAATCTCCTTACACGACATGACCCTCTGCAGTAATCAACCAACGGACCTTCTACTCAGCCACCCTGCTATTTCAGACCCTCAACAACCACCATCAATCACTCTATCAGTACAACTCAAGCACAGGGGCACCCCATCCATTGTGACCAGCTAGACAGTCTTATCTCCGGTAAACTAGTTCAGGATCCAAGCTCTGAGGGGTGTGTGTGTTTGTGTGTGTGTGTGTGTGTGTGTGTGTGTGTGTGTGTGTGTGTGTGTGTGTGTGTGTGTGTGTGTGTGTGTGTGTGTGTTTGTGTGTGTGTGTGTGTGTGTGTGTGTGTGTGTGTGTGTGTGTGTGTGTGTTTGTGTGTGTGTGTGGGCCTGTGTGTGTGTGTGTGTGTGTGCATGCATGTCTCTCTGTGTGTGTGTGTGTGTGTGTGTGTGTGTGTGTGTGTGTGTGTGTGTGTGTGTGTGTGTGTGTGTGTGTGTGTGTGTGTGTGTGTGTGTTTGTGTGTGTGTGGGGGTGGGGTGGGGACTGGGGGAACAAGCTGCAAATAGTGAAGGCTTGTTTGTGAGGATGGGCAGAAGTTCCTCAGCCATGAAACTGTGTGTGGGCCCCTGTCCTCCCCACCCCACCACCACCCAGTCCCTTCAGTGGCATCACAGACCTAAGCAGCACAGCTGCTGTTGCCTCCAGACTTGTCCCGTAGGGCCCCTGGTCACAGGACGTTACTGAAGATAAATATGCGCATTAGGAGTGTTTGTTACCAGCCTTAACCAGCCAGAGTAGAATCAGAGAACTGTGTCAAGACCACCCTCCACTCCAATCCCCCCCCCCATGTTTACCTTTGAGAAGAATGGCATGGTCTGGTCTTCAGATTCAGAGTGAACATCTCACAGGATCCAAGCTCTGAGGGGTGTGTGTGTGTGTGTGTGTGTGTGTGTGTGTGTGTGTGTGTGTGTGTGTGTGTGTGTGAACTGTCTGATAACTCCTCCCGTGTACATTTCAGTGTTAATCATGCACATGCAAACAACATCAAAGTCCAAATGTAAAACTAAAAAGTTACAAGATACAGGAAAAACTAAAAAGGCTGAAGACTGTTGCCCTCAACTTTCACACATGTGGCTCCAAAACCTAACTATCCTGCTTCGATACAACTGTACAGATCACGAACGCACTCAGAAAGAAGTCGTAAAAAAAAAGACCTCTGTTTCGTCTTTTGAGCACTAACACATATCACATCAAACCCTTTTCCTCACACACCACATTCCTCAACTCATGACTGTTCCTTTCCGAGGTTTTCCTAGAAGGACCTCTCTGCAGAACAGACACCTTTCTCAGTGGCTTTTGCCTTTGTCCTTACATACGAGACAGAGCTGCTTTTCACAAGGCACCTGCCGCCTTCCAGGAAATGGCCTGTGCAGCCCAGGAGTATAAATGCTCTCCTTGAGAATACACAGACATGCATTCATTCAAACGCATCCAACGCATACCTCTCATAAAGGACAATATTTCTGGGCTACAATTTTTTTCCGAGGCCCTCTCACTTTTCAGCGCCACACTGGTCCGACAGGAAAACGGCTAGCATACGACCGGGGCTGAGAATAGCTGCTATTTTCTCCCGTTTGTGCCGCTCCCAAAGGTTTTGCAGTCCTAGATTTTCCTGGATTTTTTAGCTTACAGATGCAGATACATATGATCCTGTACTTGCAGTAAATACACATCTGATGAAGTGGAGCTGTAATGTTAGGGGACTTCCACTCTGTTTACATTGTATAATGTTTTTCACTTTGGTGAAACATAAAGTACCCATCAACATTTACTGTAAAAAGTCACTGAGGTTGACATGTCTTTTGAGACAAAAGGTAAGTTTCAAGTCAAGTTCAAATATGTACCTAAATAGTGTGCATTTACTGTAAGAAAGCAACAGGAGGGATTAAAATAGTTCCACACTCGCTCTGACTTAACATAAAGTGGGTTAAATCAAAGGGGGTTCTAGCAGTTCGAATGGCGCCACCAGGACCCTCCTATTCCCCACGGAGAATCTATTTTCCCCTTCAAGGCCAAGTGGAGTTCCTCACCCCTACTCAAAACACACACACACGCACGCACGCACGCACGCACGCAGGCACGCACGCACGCACGCACACACACACACACACACACACGCACGCACACACACACACACACACACACACACGCACGCACACACACACACACACACACACACACACACACATACGTGCACGCACACACACACACACACACACACACACACACACACACACATACGTGCACGCACACACACACACACACACACACACACACACACACATACGTGCACGCACACACACACACACACACACACACACACACACACATACGTGCACGCACTCACCAGGCCAAATTCCCTTCTACTCTGTTCCCCTGTTTCTAAGGGCAGTAGGCCTCACGTGCTGCACCCCCCCTTGCTCATTGCTGTGTGGTCTCCTGTGTGTGTGTGTGTGTGTGTGTGTGTGTGTGTGTGTGTGTGTGTGTGTGTGTGTGTGTGTGTGTGAGTGTGTGTGTGTGTGTGTGTGTGTGTGTGTGTGTGTGTGTCTGTGTGTGTGTGTGTGTGTGTGTGTCTGTGTGTGTGTGTGTGTGTGTGTGTGTGTGTGTGTCTGTGTGTGTGTGTGTGTGTGTGTGTGTGTGTGTGTGTGTGTGTCTGTGTGTATGTGTGTGTGTGTGTGTGTGTGTGTGTGTGTGTGTGTCTGTGTCTGTGTGTGTGTGTCTGTGTGTGTGTGTGTGTGTGTGTGTGTGTGTGTGTGTGTGTGTGTGTGTGTGTATGTGTGTGTGTGTGTGTGTATGTGTATGTGTGTGTGTGTGTGTGTATGTGTGTGTGTGTGTGTGTGTGTGTGTGTGGTCTCCTGAACAGGCATCTCTTTCTCCTGACAGTAGAATTCTGTTCTTCCCAGAGGGGAGGAGGAGGCAGTTTGACACGGCTCATTCTCATTCTCATTCTCATTCTCCCCTACCTGGAACACTTTTTCTCGTTTCCATCCAATTACCTGCAATGTCCCTTTGTCCTTTCCCATTAATGAGGAAGTGTTCAAATAGAGAATGCAATGTCAAAATGCCCTCTGAAAAGGCTCTGAAGGAGCAAGACACTGCCCAGAAAGTAATATCAGTTCTTTTCCATTTCCAAGAATTGAAATGCAGTAATGCTATCAGAGAGAATCATTAAAACACTCTTTAGCATGCACAGTAATCTCAACCTTGTGACCTGGTGAATTTGGTGTCTTGAGAGGCAAGCCTTCCTTACGACTGTCTTTTGACTACATCTGCAGTGGTGGAAAATAACTAAGTACATTTACTCAAGTACAATTGGAGGTAGTTCAAAGGTATATGTTATAATACTTTATACTTCCAATCAACTACATTCCAGAGGGAAATATTGTACTACTAATTTATACTCTTCTACTCCAAATATTTGACAGATTTAGTTACTAGTTACTTTTAAGATGAAGATCTTACACAATGGATAATATAACAAGCTTTTGAAGTCTGACATCTTACAAAAAGCGGTGTGTAGTCGGGATCACATTTCAGCTGCTATTCCCCCTCTAAAACTAACCCTAACCCTAACCCTAACCCTAACATAACACATAACACATCATTTTATTTCGATTTATGTTCAAATAAATATTTTTCTTCTTTCCTCTGCCATTAATCATCTCATGACCCCCCAGATATCTGGTGTCCCTGTATATAAAACTGTATATAAAGAAGTTCAAACCAGCTCCGCCTCCAGCAGCTACAACAGTAACGAGCTGATTACACACTGATGCTTCAGTATTAATACTATAAGGATATCATATATAACAATACATCAGTCAGAGGGGCCAAACCAGTACTTTTACTTTAATACTTTACACTTTGCTGCTATTACGTATGCACCTTTGCTTAAGGAGGATTCTCTTTGCAGGACTTTTACTTGTAATGGAGTATTTTACACTGCTGTATTGGTACCTTTACTAAAGGAAAGGATTGGAATACTTCTTCCACCACTGTGTGTCTGACACTACAGCCTGACATCCCCTCGCACTCATCTCCTGCCAGCCCAGCCCAGTCGGCTCCAGGCTCCAGGCTCTGCGCTCTTGCCCTGATCTGATCAGGCCGTTACTCCAGTTCCCACTCCTCCGGGACCCCGCTGACATTGGCTTGCGCGGGAGGGAGGGAGGGAGGGAGGGAGGGACAGCGGAAAGGGAGAGTGGGAAACAGTGGCGGGAACGCTGGTGGGGAATGGGTCCACTGTGTGGCCCGCTGAGTCTGACGTGGAGCAGAGCTGACTGATGTGTGTGTGTGTGTGTGTGTGTGTGTGTGTGTGTGTGTGTGTGTGTGTGTGTGTGTGTGTGTGGAGCTGACTGAGGTACTGATTACAGCACAGGAAGAGGGGGGGGGGGGGAGGGGGGGGCAGCCACTGAGTGCAGCAGGGAAAAGGGAAAAGACCTGCACTGGCAGGAGTCTGACCAGGACAGCTTGGCCACAGAGTGTGTATTAGACTCAACATTGTGTGTGTGTGTGTATGTGTGTGTGTGTGTGTGTGTGTGTGTGTGTGTGTGTGTGTGTGTGTGTGTGTGTGTGTGTGTGTGTGTGTGTGTGGGTGTGTGGGTGTGTGTGTGTGTGCGTATGTGTGTGCATGTGTGTTTGTGTGTGTGTGTGTGTGTCTAGAATCGATGTTTTAGAGATTGCTGTTAATGTTATTTTGCAGTGTTGTAAAGCTATTACTCCAAGGTATTTAAATGCTATTCTGTACTCAATTACTAATGGTTAATGGTACAACGCTGCCATGGAAATGCAATGAAAATGGAAATGGAAAGTATCAGCTTACTCAACAGCCTGGTCATTAATGTGGGTCATTTACTGGGCCACTAAATCCATTCAGGCTGTATGCTTCTGTCAAAGTATTACACTAATACTCTAATAACATAATATGACCTACACGATAAATTACACCATTACAAAGGTCAAGCTTTATTATTTCAGTCATATTTTTCTGAGTAAAAGTACACTTGTACAATCATAACTAGTAAACAGCGGCATTTGGCCCAAGTAACAGACCTGTTTTTGTTTTTATAGAACTGCACCCCTGTCCTTTTTGTTCTGCCTTCTCACAACATGCCCTTTCCCCTGAATTAGAATGTGTGTGTGTGTGTGTGTGTGTGTGTGTGTGTGAGAGAGAGAGAGAGAGAGAGAGAGAGAGAGAGAGAGACAGAGAGAAAGAGAGAAAGAGAGAGACAAAAGTGGAGGGAGAGTTTTGCCATTCATGTCCTGATGTTTCTGCAGAAGCCATTCCAAACACGCACTGACATCAACGGCCTCAAGAAATGCTTCTGGAAAAGCTATCTGCCTCAGCCCATGTGACCTCACTTGGCAACTGGCAGTGGAATGCAGAACTGGGGGGGGGGGGGGGGGGGGGGGGGTGTTCTGATCACTCAGCTGACATCATGTGACAGAGTGTGTGAGCTCACGCCGGCGTGCGGCTGCCTGTGGAGAGGTAGAAGGACGAGCGTGGAGCAGAGGGGGAACAGTGTGAGTGTCAGTGAGCGAGTGACTGAGGTCCAGAGGCCAGCCGAGGGGGCAACAGAGGAAGGTGGGGGTGGGGTGTTTACAACTTGACTGTGTGTGTGTGTAGCTAGCTCTCGTGGTGGTGCTTTGCCTTGTCTTTTTGACCGCCACACTTGGGGACAGGGAATGTGCTGTCATGTGAGGGTGTGCTCACCTTTGCCTTCATTAAGTCATGTCTCTCTCGCTGAAGCGGTTTACACATTCACTCCCCAGTTATGGCACATTCAGATGTCTCCCTGCTTCCTGCCCTGCCCTGGCTGTATATGTTACCAAGGGCAAGCTCATTGCCCAACCCTCATGCTTTACCTCTGTGTTAAGTAAGGTAGGACAAGCGTTTATGTGCGTGTGCGTGTGCGTTTGTGTGCGCATGTATGCATATGCCTGTTTGTGTGTTTATGTGTGTCTCTGCACGTGTGTATGTATGTGTATGACTGTGTGTGTATGACTGTGTGTGTGTGTGTGTGCGTTTGTGTGTGCGTGAGCGTTTGTGTGTGCGTGTGCCTGTGCGTGGGTGTGCGCATGTATGCATATGCCTGTTTGTGTGTTTATGTGTGTCTCTGCACGTGTGTATGTATGTGTATGACTGTGTGTGTATGACTGTGTGTGTGTGTGTGTGTGTGAGTGTGTGTGTGTGTGTGTGTGTGTGTATGACTGTGTGTGTGTGTGTGTGTGTGTGTGTGTGTGTGTGTGTGTGTGTGTGTGTGTGTGTGTGTGTGAGAGAGAGAGAGAGAGAGAGAGAGAGAGAGAGAGACGACACACAGAGAGTGAGGGGGAGATGAGTAACATATGAACATATTCAGAGTGATGCCTGCATTCATCCCCTCCTCATTCAGACTGACCTGCTTGCCCACTGAGACATCAGCTCCTGATAACACATGTACGCCCATACTGAGCACAGAAATCTAAACGGCCTTGGGGGTTTTGTGCTGAATGTTTGCTGACAGCGTATCAGGGAATGGGAAGTTCTGTTGAAGTTCCATAGTGACTACTGAGGACAAATATATAATCAGATAAAAACACACACACACACACACACACACACACACCAAAGAGGGATTTCACTACTTGTGCAATTCAAAGCCTCCCACTGGCTAAGACAATCAATCTTCAGGAACATGGAAGATTTCTGCATATTCTGTGGAAATCTTATAAAACTCTTATAAATAGATACAGCCCAAATAGACTGGTCTGAACAGACATCTTTACAGCTTAGACAGCTTTTTTTTACCTATGTTCAGAAGACAGGAAATAGCTTTTAAGAAAGGAGGCGAAAGCTTTCACATGGAAGAGAAAAAAACCTAAACATTGTTATTCTCAGCTTTGCCTTTCAGGAGTTCCCTCTTTCCACTCCCATAAGTGACCAGTGAAACTTCCAAACAAACAGAACAAGCTGGTCCTCCCTGTGGAAAAACCAGGAACTGCCCTTGCAAGGCCTGGAGTGGCACAGAAACCAGCTTGTCCAGGGCTAGGGTGGGCGTAACCGGTCAGGCAGGAACCAGCGAGAGGCCAGGAAAAAGGCCAGTGTGGACCCAGGAGCCACGGCCTTCTGCTCTCTCTACGACAGCACAAATGCCGCTGCCATGGCAGAGGTCACATGATCTTTAGTGTTGGTTTAGATGCGCCCCAGGGCAGGAAACCAGCGGTTAACAATACAGGAAGACACGCTGAAAGAGGAGTCCCCTGAGATTAGCTGAGGCACTCTGATTATCTTCCACACCACTGGGAGGGAGAGCGTGTGGAGACAAAACGCAAATATTCAGTAGTAAATGCTGAAGCAGAACGATGTGTAACTTTTATGGTTTTACAATTTGTGGTATTCACAGCGAGCAAAGTAGTTAGAACAGGAAACAAAAACAAGAAACACACACACACTTTGTGTTTAGTTCAGTAGTACACTAGTACAGTGCTACACAGTAAGGGACTATCATTACTGTGATATTTGTGTCATGGCAAGCGATTGTGCTCCTTAACTGGAACAGCCGTGTTTAAAATCATAAAACCGCAGCCAAGTCCCAGTAATTCCCTGCCGTTCTGTGGCTGCAGAAAGGTGTTGAATGACTAAACCTCCACAGACTGAGTGTGTGGTTAAGCAGCACCTCCCCGGAGCCTGAGGGCGGAGCAGCGTGGCGATTTCATCTTGTGGACAGATACGAGGTCCACTGCCGTTATTGGCTTCAGTGTGCCTCTGAATTCCCCTGCCGTCGGCCAGACCGAGTGCATTGTTCAGCGGGTAACAAATAACGGCCGCTGACCAGAGAGACTAAAGCAGGCATGCCAAGCAGGGGGAGGTGTAACGAACAGAAGTCCCGTTTTCACCAGACAACGGTGCAATTGGCCCTGCACGCTCACAGTGCATCAGTCACAGGTGCGACGCAGGTGCGGAACGACACGTGTTTCTACTCCTCTCCTCTCTACTCTGCGTGCAAAACAGAACACAACACATCTCCATGGCAGGTGGAGTCAGCCAGAGCCCAGGTGCCTAATGATACTAATACAAAGCCCCTGAAGCAGGGAGGCAGGCGGTGGGTAAACAGCGCACGGGGCAAAAGACTGAGACAGACAGTGACTAAGCAGCTATCACCAGCTGGCTTCCTGCAGAGCGTGCGTGGCCTTATAAGGCAAGAGGAAGCATGGGGAAACCCTGAGGGGCCGGCCAAGCAGCTTCCAGTAAGAGCTGCTGCTCACAAGGGCCTCATTGGAGAGAGGACTCTAAACACACACATACACACACACACACACACACACACACACACACACACACATGGCATCGGAGCATTACTACTCCTCTGTCTTTTCCTCATTTGGAAACAACAACTACAAAAGAGAAGTGTGGAAAAAGAAAAGAAGAGGACAAGAAAAACCACACACACACATTAAGCTAGCCTGAAGTGTGAAGATAATTGAAGCTCTACAGCTAGCTTGGTCATTTAAGCTACATAGGGGGGTCTGTGTGTGTGTGTGTGTGTATCACTATAGTGAGGTTGGTTCTCAGGACTGGTAGAAAGAGTGATAACTGGGCCGCAGTCTGTGCGTACTCTACACACAGCGAAGTGCAGCCTGTCTGTCCTTGAGGCGGATTAATGGGGCACTGTGTCGGGGGGGGGGGCGGAGGGTAGGGTGAGTCTTGAATGACGTGGGGGATCGTCTGTCAAGGCAGCCTGTGACGCAGGAGAGCACCATGCATGGCTGTCAAGTCTCCACTGCTTCAACCCTCTTCTGATAAAACGCCTGCTCTGCTGCAGCAGCAGACGCTTGGCAATTTTACTCAGCATGGTCTTAATTCACTTTCCTCAAATTTGACTGTGCATGCAAGTACCACTTCACAATTTAGCTTTCACACGTACAGCACTAGATTTAGCACCGCCACGTGTTAAAATGGAACCATTTCTTCACAATAAAGGCAGGCTGTCTGAATATGTTCTATATCTGAACACTGAAACAGCAAGCCGACCGAGGGCGGAAACTGTGTGAATGATAAGTTTGCTCGGAGAGGGAAGCACTCGGGGTTTCGTAACTGACTCGAAACATGGAGCATTTTCACTGCAATCAGATAAGAGCACAGTAATTCAAACCACACAGTAGGTTCAATCTACGCAGACTGTGTGCATTTGGGTCAAGTATTCCAGGCAAACCCCAACGACGCAACTGATAATGATAATGAGACTCGTCCACACACACACACAGACACACACACACTCACACACATACACACAGCAAAACACCTTCCAGGTTCATCCAAGGCATAAATGAAGTGTGTTTTTATTATTTTTATTATTATTTCTCCAGATTTCAGCCTTTTGGGCTCTCCTTCCACTCATAGGTCTGCTGTATGTCTAGTGTACGTTAAGTGTCTGAGTGTGGTTAAGAATAAGGCCTTTAGCTTTACGTAAGAATAACCTGAACAGTGTTCTATATGCTTCCAGAACAACTACGGATAACCATCATGGAAGATGAGCGGGCCAGCCTGACTTGATCTAAAGATGTAAAAGAATCTGATCATTCAAGATGACTGTGTGTGTGTGTGTATGAAGCGTAGATAAACCTCTCTAAGACTTTCTCAGACCTTGACAAGCCACCATGTTACCAATCTCTGGAAAAAAAAATCTCATCACATCATGCTATCAGTGGAGGAACAGTCATCTGATCAACAGGTCACACATCAGCAGAGGTATTGCCTGCTGGGATCACATCAAGGCAGAGTGAATACAATGAAGCGTTAAGCTTCTCCTTCCTTCACCATCTCTTCCCTCACGTGACACAATTCAAATAAAATATACAAAATTCTACTTCCAGCCCAAGACTCATACTCATTCTGTTGGGTGTTAAACGTAATCATTTAGGCCGGACCAAATGTCCATCCATTTAGGGGGTGAATACACACGAGTGGCACTGGAGAGGATACGCCTAATCAGTTACTATTTATCCATTCATTTTTATTCATGTCAGTTCTGTTCCAGACAAGTTTTCCTTTGAGTTGCTACCAAACCCTGGGCGGCTGCTGCTGCTAGCTACTCCTGTTATGCCACTTCATAGAGTCGCTACCACACACACACACATGGGGTCTGATCTGAGTGATTCAGTCAGAGACCTTAAGGTAATGATGATTAGATGTCCGGCGGGTAGATAGAGTCCAAGGTCTATCTGGGCACATCTCATTATTGAAGCGCTAATCTGGCTTTGATGATTTCATTTAAGAGAGCCCATGGGAAATGAGTAATATGTGGTTTCAATCAGAGAGAGGGCTATATCACCCCCCCCCCCCCTACTGGTCATTACTACACACTGGAGTGGTCTGCCAAGCTCTTTTACTCATCTGTGGTCATCTGACTAAACAGCCTGGGAACTCTACGCAGGCCCACAGTGTTGTTGTGGGGCAGGTTTATGGCCCTTCCCTACGAGCGCTGGTGGCTGCAATAACAGCTCATTGAGCCGGGCCACCGCGAAGATCTTCACACCTCGGAGCTGGAACGGCGCAGGGGCAAGGTTCACGTGCGCGGGGGGGGGGGGGGGGGTTGGGGACCCGCAAGAAAAGCACACACGCGCAAGGGAATCTCCCAGACCGGCGTCTCCTGAGAGACCTCCTGGCGAGAGAGGCTGCTGAAGCCCTCGGCTGCACAGGTGTGTGGAGCTGGATCTTCACTGCCCCCGCGCTGGACTGGGACTTCTCACAGGGGCAGGAGGAGCACACGCACAGCACAGAGTTCAGCTCAGGCTGACCATAGCTGTTCACTATCATGTGATCTTGTCAGTTAATTGTGATATTCAACTAGTATGCCAATAATCGCGTTTGGTCGGTCAATGCCGAAACACTTCAATTTAGTGGCAGCCTATCTGTGCATATAAACCGATGATGACAAAATGCAAACCAGGGGCAAAGCAACTTCAGAATCTCTCTCTGGGCACTCCTGACCTTTCAGGTCCTGCACTGTGTGAGTCCACATCAGCTACCCACACTCTGTCCCACTCAGCGCTGCAGTGTACAGTGTGTCACTACAGTGATTGCCCCCTGAGATAAACAGCCCAAAAGGCCACACATCTTTGATGGTGATGAATCACAGTGCAAATGCAAACTATTGCACAGTTCAGTACATTCCCTGAGTTACTATCACTGACCAAAAGCCCTTCAGGTCATCAAATTTCAGTGACATTCTGCTCTGTGTGTGTTTGTATCCAAATAAATGATGCGCAGTGATCACCTCAGGGTTTCTCTCTTTGACTCAAAGTTAAGTAAACAGTGGCGTGTGTGAAGCGAACCTTTGCCCCCTCACAGCCCGGGCGGGCGGGGCATCACCGCTGAGAAGTGACACTCCCGTGCCATTCCCACAAAACACAAAGTCCATCTGAGAAGCACTCACTCACGGGGACGGCCACTTAGCTTTGCTTTTGTTTTTGTTTTTGTTTTTTTTGTTTTTTGGTCTATTGATTGGGACATGCAGTTGGAGCGGCATGTGCAGCCCGAGTAAAAACATTCATTTTCTGAAATACTCCAAAAAAAATCGTATTATTATTTCAAGATCTTATTGAGTATTTCAAGATCAAAACATATCTGGTCATAAAATCACTGGTTTGCTTAAAAAAAAAGTCCATATAAGTCCATTTAAAAAGCCATTTAAAATCATGACCCAGACAACACAAATATAAACAACAGCAGCACAGGCAAAGGTGTGAAATTCCACCACCCCCCTGTGAAGTGTCACCTCGTCCCAGAAGCTCCCTGCATCAGGCAGGACGGACGGACGGACGGCTGCAGCCTGGAGGGGTTTCACAGCCTGACTGACCGAGGTCACAGCTGAAGAGCCAAGTCCTTCAAGGAAATGGTGACAGAGTTATGACACATTTTCACAACTGATTCATCAATAGGCTTAACCTATTCATTCAAAGCCCAAGATTGCATTCAAACAGGGGCAATGCAGCTACTGGGAAATTACTCATGAGTTTGCACTAGGCTGAGCAGGCCTAACTTGGAGTCCGCCGCACTGTGAAAGTAGACGCTCATCACCACCATGTGTTACGCACCAGAGAGAGCACAAACATAGAAAGGACAGGGGGCACTCGGTGTCGCAAATGTAGCTGGGCAGCAGGAAGGCACACATGGACTGTCCTGACCCACACAGCCGCCCGTGATTCAGGTCATCTCAGATAGCCATCGCCAGCGGGGACATCGCCAGCGGGGGCATCGTATCTGCAGGAATGCTTAGTCAAGGGCACAGCCAGGCGGCAGGGGGACGGAGAAAAGGTTAACAAAGTTCAGAGGGTGCACAGACCATTTCCCTTTTGAATAGGAGGGCAATACTCGACACGTCTCAAAACCGCAGTTGCGAGAGAAGACGTGCAAATCTGCTTATGCAGCCGAGTGGACAAACAACTTGTTTTTAAAAAGCGGCCAAGATTAGGTATCAGTCTGAAAATGGCACATCTTGAGACAAAAGGAAGATTCTTATAGCAATATGTGCATACAACAAAACGTCCTGTTTGGAACATTGTAACAACCCATACGGTAGGAGTTCACATTCAGAGAACAACATACTGACCCCTTACAAACAGTTCTCCAAACCACAGAGCGAATCTATCCGTGTAGAAAGTGAAATGTTTTGTTTGTTTCTCTTGTAATGTGTGCATGCAGAGCTGCTAAATGAAAGATATAAAAAGTACAAAAAAAGCTACAATCAAACTGATTACTGGTACACCAGCTGTACAACCGTGCACATGGTACAAATATTTGAAACCATACCCACAAACACGCCTGACATTACCAGTGTTGAACTGAATGTAGGGAGGAGGGGGTGGTGGAGGAGGAGGAGGAGGAAAGGACGAGGAGGCAGAGACGTTATTTTTTTTCACACAGCATCACTATGAGCTGTTCCTCTGGCACTCACCAGTGGGCAATGAAGAGAAGGAGGTGTAGGAGAAGTGTGGGGGGGGGGGAGGCGTGTGGGAGAATAACGGCCGCTGTTACTCACATTCCCGCGCATTCCGTTCCTTCTCTCAACGGCAAAAACGACAACAACAAAAAAAAAAAAGCATCGCTATAGCGACACGGCCAAGATTTGGGGGGAATGCTAAAAGCACTGTCTGACTGGAAGTGCTCAACAGGAGAGGTAATTTGTTTACAAGAGGCTGAAATGCCATCTGAATCACCTGCAGAGAAGAGAATGGACCCTACAACCCTAACCACACTTAGCACTAAGCTTATTAACTGGCTCTTTGAAGAAAACTTTAGATCATGCCAGTGTGCATAAAACATCTGAGAGGCTGACTGATCTGATGCATGTTGCTGTGCGTTTAGCATGACATGAGTAGACATAGAAGGAAGCCTGGATGAAGTGCTGACTCACATTCTAAGCACAGAATGCCACAGAACAGCAGAGTCATCATGACACTCCGACACTCTTACTTAGGCTCCACAAGTGTCTGCGCATGGCTGGGACTTGAGTTCAGGCAAACAAAGCTTATACAAATCCACCGTAACCTTTAGCAACACTTCAGCCAATCAAAGTGCCCCTATCCCCTCCCTCTGTTGCAAAAGCATTGCACAACAGCAACAGGCACCACACATGTCGTTTCCTTGAATAAAATCAGCCATGCTGAATTGTGCTGATGCTGTCTTACAGAGCAATGCCTTTCATTGCATAGTCTATTATGCCATGTGGACCATCTTGTGATTATGTGCTACATTATGGCCATATTTTATAACCCCCGTTAGCTGGCACTGTTCCATATCTCATCCTGGCAAGACAATGTTTAGTCTGGGTGAGATAGGGGTTATGGGGGTATGCTTCCACTGGAGTTTTCTGCACATGATTATGTGCGTCTAAGCTATGCAGACTGCCTCCCGAGCGAGCACGACTCCATGGGGGGTGGGGAGATTTGAGTGCGTGGGACACACAAAATAAAATAAAAAACAGTGAGCCGGCAGTCACACAGAGGTGGCGTCCGGAGGCTTGTTTTTCCAGATGAGACCTCAAAAACGTTTTCCCCCCGACAGCCTGTGAGTCAGAGAGCTGACGTAAGAGGAGTGGAATGCAGTGGCGTGTCTGGCCTCAGTCGTGCTCCTCGATGGCTTAAGAAAACAAACCTGACGCCTGCCGCCCCACACACGCAGCCCAACACTGCCACCCTGTGGCTCGCCTTTATTACTACACAGCTATGCTCTTCTACCAGGGAAGACTTGTTGGGGAAACGTTGGATGGCACACTGTTGATTCTGAAATTCCAAAGGCACTTTAAATGAACTAAAACAGTGTAAAACCTAGGCAAGGTGAGATCTTTACTGCTGCACGTTTCATGATGGAGAGAAACTCTGGCCTGTTGACCCAGCCCATGAAAGACCTGTTAAGGGAGTTATGAATGTGGACTACCTAATGTGGGATAAACTGAAATCTTTTTGTAGTGTGTATTTTATTTTATAAATCAATCCCACATTGATATTGACCTTTGTTTGAGCCAATTATTTCAGAGATCGTGCTCAAGTTCAACCCATTTTGAAAACAACTTCAACCAGATACAAACAACACCTTGCTACATGAGAGAAGATGTTGGGTGACAGTGTGTTAAAAAATGGGGCAAATAATCTAAAACATATTAAACACAGTAGATGCAGTTGGAATTAGACTGACAGACAGAGATCTGCATAACTCTTGCAGTGAGGAAGTACACGGTGGACTAAACTGTAGCATTGTGCTGCCTATTGTAGCGTCCCATTCAATTATACAGGTCATCATACACAACAGCATTCACTCCTTACCCACAAAATAATACAGTAAATAACACTGAATAGGCTTGCCATTTCTTAAAGACTGGCCTTACAGAGTCCAATCCACTTATGGTTTTAAAACCATATGTGTATATTCTGAATGTGACTGGATGCGTGACTCACGGTGGTGGTGTCACTACTGCTCAATGCTTGCTGTTTTGACAGCAAATTTCCATTGAAACTCACCTTGTAGACAGCATGTTAGGATGCTGCAAGGAGAGTTTCTGTATAGTGAGAGTAACACGTATGTTTTGCTGAATGGCATGAAGGACCATGTTAGTGTCATCTGATTTAGACCACCAGTACTTCCATAAGCCACCATCTATCTTTTCTGTGGGGCAATAGTAGAGCTTTGTGGTTATTTATAAGATTAGGGGGGTTAGTTTTACTGCAGTAATTTGAGTTTATGTACAAAATGCCTAGTGCTGTGTCTGTGGCAGGTTGCGTACCCACGGCACACACTTACACAGAGATGTATACACTACATGTTATATCAGCATAACTCACCAGTCAAGCAGCATTCAGTGAAACAAGCTGGCATGTATGTCTGAATACGTTTATGTCATAGCTGTTATATTCAATATTTCAAGTTAAGATAAGTTATCGGTATACCAGACGGCTCCATAGTTCAAATATTGTATTGATTTATGAACTGCTCAAACAGACGTAGTTCACTACCACAACTTTTGCAATCACCAGCAATTGGAAAGTGATTGTTATAGGGGACGAGCCAGTGTATTGTTTCCCACAGATTTGTGATTCAACATTTCTGCACTTCCTATTGTTGTGGGTGGGCAGCACACACCCTGAGAAACTCTGCACATGGAAGATAACAGCTAGATCGCAGCTAATCACTCTCCAATTTCCAAGTAAACACTTCCAATTTATTTAACTGACTTTGTATTCATGCTATCGCCCACTGGCCAGTAAAAAAAAAGCATGTAGGCATGCAGGAGTTTACTGACGTGATGCAGGGGCTTAGTTTTACAGAACGTGTCTGTGTCTTTCTTTCCTAACTGAATACCCTCAAAGAAAAGCTGGTATTTCCCAGGTGTAAATATGGGCTGAATGACTGGCATTCTGACTACTTTGAAATAGACGCATTACCCCAAAAAACTGTTGAGCAGCAAGGGCCACACTTCTGTCTGGTAATAACTGTGATCATATACATAGTAACCAAGTTGGCCAAAAGTGTAATTGACACAGACATTCAGATATGATCTATTCAGAGTTCTATGTTGAATGCCGATTTTAGTGTGTACCTCTGTGTTCACTAATAATAATATAAACACTAGACGTGAATTGTTCTGACATATACGAGAGCTTCTTCCCTGAGGCTGGGATCCTGCTACACTTACCACCTTTCTAATGGCATCATTGACCTTATTACTGTGCTGTTTACAGTACTTTAACAAACATCTTATTAGTACTATTTATATTTTACACAGACTGAACCACCTACACTGTTTAAATAATGTATATATGTTGTTTATACTACAAAATGTACATGTACTGTTCCTACTGCACTACAACCTTACATTTGCACTCTTTATTCTCTGACTGTCCACTTCTCTGTATATGAATTTAAAATATTTACATATACAGTACCAGTCAAAAGTTTGGACACACCTTCTCATTTTTTGAGAAGTGTTTTCTTTACTTTTATTATTTTCTACATGGTAGATAACACTTTTTTTGTTTAGTACATCATTCCATATGTGTTCTTTCGTGGTTAAAATGTCTTCAGTATTAATCTACAATGTAGAAAATAATAAAAGTAATGAAAACACTTCTCAAAAAAATTAAAGGTGTGTCCAAACTTTTGACTGGTACTGTATCATATTTGTATATTGTAACTCTCTGCTACCCATCACTGCACGTTCTGTAAGATATAGCATAACCTCTGCTTTAGTACTTACATTACATTGCATACATCTGTAAATAATACTAAGTTTGTGCACTTCTGGTTAGATGCTAACTGCATTTCATCGGCTTCGTACCCATCCTCTGCACAATGACAATAACGTGAAATGTAATCTAGTCTAATATGTAGTATGGAATTGATCAAACTGAATGCATACACTGCACTGAAACAATGACCTAATGTAATCAAACTATGGCACTGTACTCTGGGTGATGTTCTGAAAGTGTGTGAGGATGGGATCTGTCTGTTTGACCTACCTGTATGCTGATGTTAGTTGTTCTGATCAGGTGTTGTATTCTTCTGCTGCATACACACACACACACACACACACACACACACACACACACACACACACACACACACACACAACCAGAGAGAGAGAGAGAGAAAGAGAGAGAGAGAGAGAGAGACAGAGAGATTAAATATTAAATAAAAATAATGTCACATAATTTAATTAGGTTTAGGCTGTACCTCTTTCTATCACATTTCATGATTTATCACTGATTTATCTACCATGGCAAAGTGGACATTTTCCTCCACTAGGGGGCTCTCTATAACATAGTTACAGTTACCGCAACAGCAGTTTCTCCAGTATCACATTGTTTAGAATATATGAAATACACACTTAAGGTGTCATAGGGCAGCACATCAATCTGATACATGTCAGGGTGGAACAGAGTGCATTTCCAATGTAATTAGATGGTAAAGTGCAACAGACGCCAAAACAATAAAGCTTGTGCTCGACCAGTGAATATGAACAAAAAAAAGGCAGCATGCTCAACAGTTTGGCTGCACTGAAAATCATGAATGAGATGCGCATGCATTTCCATACGGCAGATGGTTGCTATTTAGAGTACATTATAGATTAAGCAAGGACTCACACATACATTAAACAGTGGATAAATGTACTTTGAGCATTTGAGAAATTTACTGCGAACACTAAATCTAATCTTGATTGAGATTTGGCCTGTTTTGGTAATAATAATAATAATAATAATAATAATAAAACTTTACTTATATAGCACCTTTCATGCAAAAGAATGCAGCTCAAAGTGCTTTAATGCAGCTCAATGATGGGAGTGATGGTCATACTTTCAAAATATGTTTTCATTTGAACTAATTAAATGATTTACATGGTGCAGAGCTAAAGGGGAGATCGCAAAAAGTACTTCAAGAAATATACAAACATGCACAACAGAAAACAATAGCACCACAACAGTTTTCTTGAAGCAAACTTTCTGTAAAATGTAATCCTTAAACTGTGGGACCTATGTATGACCTATAGTTACGAGTTCATATAAATATATATATACATTTCTGAAAAGTGTAACCTTTGCTTGCAATACATTTTATCATCAAATAAGAAAGAATCAATATTCTTCTAAATGTAAAATCCTGCAGATAACATAAAGTATATTAGTGTATACTATACTACTATAAGAAACAGATAAGCAAGTAATACATTATGCTGCACATGAGATCATCCTGTCGACCAAGAGAGGCAATAGAGCCAAAATCAAGCACCTCACTATCCTCCCTACTGGCAGAATGGGGTCACACACGTAAAACAGTTTCTATGTCATCTGTAGAGGAACTAACATTACTAACAAAAAAAATCACTTTTAATTAAATTTCTATTAAATAGGTGAATGACTTGTTGCAGTAATTAGAGTAGTGTGCCAATACATGTAATTACATTCTTGTCCCACAGAGAAACTCGCAGAGAGGAAATATGGCCTTCTTCAAGCTTTTGGATAATGGAAAACTGATTTAAAGGTGTGACTGCTGATTCGGCCATTAAGTTTGATGCATCGCACCCTTCACTTTTCTCTGTTTTATAGGGAGGGTTAATTGCGTTAAATTGTCATTATAATTTCAACAACAAAATGAAATGAAAATGAAAAAAGCATACACCTTTGTTTACCTATGCTTTGAAAAATTGGTCTAAAAACATAACTAGAACTATAACATTATACATTTCACATGTTGACAGTTGAAGTTGAACTGTGATATGTGAGTAGTGAGACTCAGAAGACCTTACACGAATAATATCATCGAAACTCAACTCATTAAGCAGGTCTATTTAGCAAGGAGTGACATGACTCCTGAATTCAGCCCCATGACATTTTAGATTAAGAAGGGATCTTAAAATATTTCGTGTAGCCAGGATGAGAATGGTTGTGGGGGTAAAACATTAAATCGCTATTTTCTAATATTCCCGAGCAAGTCTTCAATGCCACTGGAGCACAGCATAACATAACAACACAACATTTTGCAAAAAGATAGACTAAGGCAGTGGTGTGGTAAAATAGAAAAACATATTTAGGCCTGACATGATCAAAATGATTGGTTAAGCAAAACACAGATCAAAACCAAAAGTAATGTTAGTCTCCAGCAAATGTAGGCTATGGCGAGTATGTCGTGATATTTCGAGAAATCATCCACTACGTGCGAACTGAAACTCAATGCAACAGTATAACATACTGTACCCTCCCGTTCATGCCTTCTGTTGCTACTAGTAGGCCTTATTGAGAGTGATAGAAAGACAATGCGGGTATTATAAGAAACGGTACACCATGCATATTATTTTGTTGATATATCGACAACGTACACTAATTACTAAACGCATGTTTGCAAAGATACACATTCAGCTAACATACTAGCGTCTTTAACATAGGAATATATTTTACGCGCTGGAGGTGTTGACAGGAGGCGCGTGAAGCCTGCACTCGGCTGAAATGTCGGTCTAATACGGTAGGAATTCTAGCTTATAGCGAGAAACGCCGCTATTCACGCTTAACGAGATGGGCTGTCAAATAGTTCCGTGTTTGAAAAATCCACGTTACATATGAAACCAAAGTATGCACGAGTGCTAACACCTCTTGATATCAAACGTTTCCCTTCTGCCCACTCCCCACCCCTCCGGACAAAGCTTGGAAAATTCAAGCCCTATCGCATTCGTGACACCGGTGGAGTTGAACACCCGCGCCCTGTCGGTGCCAAAGCCTTATAATGACGAGCGTATAAACGTGCAGTAGAAAAGCATGCTTGTTGCATTTCAATTAAAGGAATGGACAACATTTCCAGTTTTTCGCTACTCACCTCCGAATACGGTGAATGTGCAATTTAAAGGGCCAGATTCGCGCAGATTGTTCCCCTCGATCGTTCACTCCCCCTTACCAAACACCACCCCCTCCGTTTACCACTGTCCACCCAATCCCCCTTCTCCCCACCACTTGTGACAGCGTTTTCACACACAAACTTGCTTTTCTTTCCTGGGAAAAATAGACTCCATTCCAAGTCAAAAAAGGCGGCTCTTAGCCTACTTGAAATTTAAATCCAATCACTTGTGTACGCAGTGCTCTATCCAACCCAACCTAGAGACTCTATGCTAGGTTGTATTTTCACTTCAATCTATACGTTTGTAAGTGGTGCGTGTCAAATAGATGTATATTTTTCCATGTAAGATTCCCTTTTTCGAAATAAATCAGGACAGCTGCGCGATGCGGTGTCATCAACTCACACATCTGCGCAAAGAAAACCATGAATTTCTCCAACCGCAATATGCAATAATTGGTATTGACCCAGGAGGGCGCCGTTACTCAATGTCTGTTTCTTCAGGAGCTCGGCCTACGTGCGTCTCAGCCAACGTATATGTGTTTGTGAATTGGGGGCGGGTTGTGGTGGTGGTGCAGGCTTTGATATGTTATATCACTCACACATCTTCCATTAACCTTTTAAATGTGTCATCTAGGCTGACATAATCTCACATTCACAGTCGAGTTTAGAGATCCCATCTAAATTTTCAGGTGGCTGTTGTACCAATGCTAAGTCACACTGCTTATAAAATCATTGTCTTTACTTGCGTAATCTTCGGCTGTGTGGAGGATGATGTGGGTTGATCCACACTTCAAGGAAGATTTACTCCTTGGCACCTGATCAGGCATCTCCAATGACCTCAAGCAGAAACTAGCGGTAGGATTTCTGTGATGTCCTGTGATCTAGTGATGACAGAAATGATACTGTGTTCCTCAGAGATGGACCACTATGGGTCCATACAAAGACATGGCGTTGACATGACTGTCAATTTACAATTTTCAAACCCAATATTATCACAATTAACCCATCCCTCTTGAAACTCTTGATCTAATGTCACATACTTGTCTTGCCTCTTCCACAATATACTCCAGTGATCACATTCAAGAGACATGATCTGTACACCACTCAGACCAATGCAAATGCATAATCGGCGCCTGCTGTTTGCATTGCATTGTGGTGCATAGCTCCCACCAGAACCATGAGAGGGATTCTGTCCATTCCATCTTCACATCATCTGCCGTTCCCTTATGGCGATCTGCGCTGCTGCTACAGTCAACGCAAACATCTGAGATGGCACTTTGACTTTTGTGGGACAACTGGTGTCTCCCCCGTGGATGTTATTTATAGCCCATGGGAAGAGGAGAGACGAGGCTCTACTGCATTGGCCTCATTTCCTATGGAGCATGAAATTATGCTGATGCATGGACATCTCTATTTCTCCCTCCCTTTGAAGTCCCTCTCACCAGCGGCAGCCGCAGCAGCAGCAGCAGCAGCAGTGCATTTCTCAGAGGTTGGGGCGCTGCAAACGCTGCGTTCATGCTGACATAAAGCCAAGCTCACGACAGCACTCTGACAGAGAGAAAGAGGGATGAGAGGGAAAGAGAGATGGAGAGAGCGAGCGGGAGAAGGAGAAAGCTAAACGAATGAGAATAATATGGAGAGAGAGAGAGAGAGAGAGAGATGGAGACAAGAGTGAGAAAGGAGAGGAAGAGAGGAAAGACAAGAGAGAAGACGGAGACAGAGATGAAGAGAGAGCGAGAAGGGAGAGGAAGAGAGGAGGATTAAGGAGAGAAAGAAGAAGCAGAGAAACAGATGGAGAGACAGGGAGGAAGGGAGGAAGGGAGGAAGGGAGAGAGTGAGAGAGCGAGAGTGAGAAAAAAAGAGAGCGAGGAGGAGGGAAAGAGAGACGGCGATGAGAAGAGAAGGAGCGTGAGGGAGCAAGAGGCAGGCAGTGGATCAGTCAGAGGAGAGCCGAGTTATTTCATGCCAGCTCCCAGCAGCCATTTTCTAACGTGTGCTTCTGGTCAGCAGTGGATCACAGGCCTTTGATGGTGATAAGCTTGCTGATTAAGGAGTAGCTACTGCTTGCTTTTTTAATCAGTGTTTCAGTACATTTCTGATGCCGTAACATCTAGTTGGAAGGCTGACACAGTTCGATGTTATGCACGGTGCTTACACATGAGCATAGGGAAAGAGGATTCTATTCTTGTAATTATTGCATGGTGGGAGTGGCTCAGTGGACATCAGAAAAAAATGGTTGCCAAGACCATGGACCAGTGCAGACACGAAAGCGTACCAAAACCCCCCCCCCCTCTCTCTTACCATGACAGCGAGAGTCAGCCTCTTCTTATTAGGAGATTAGCTATAGTGTTTAAGGACTGACATCAGTATGTGTGCTTTTGGAGTACACCCGACAAAGGGACACGCATCCGTTCTTTTGATGTGCCGCTGTCAACGTGCCTCCCAATGCGTCTGAGTTTGGCTTTCATCTCATTCTGCTTTTCGTTGTCATTCGGTTCTGTAAGCGGTGTCGGTGGTGACGATCCTAATGAACTAAATGACTCCTCCTCATCTTGACATTTGAGCTTGTCATTCCTGTGCTTTGGTAACCCCTGCGTAACATCACCTAATTAAAAGAAAACGTCTGTTATTTTTCAGGTGCTGGGCCTTGGGACTAATTGCTCTATGTAAGGCTATGTATCACTGCCTCCGCACGCTCCGGTCCTCACCTGATTCAGCCAAGCATAAGATGGGGAGACCGTCATGACGTTGCCATGGAAACAGTGCATGGGGCAGAAATCTCAGAGCGGAGTGGATTTCCTGGATAAAACTTCAGAAGCATGTTATCTACTCTGTATGTGTATGTATCTCTCTCTATATAATATGAATATATATAAATATACTCTTATCTATATGTCAAGAAATGTCAGCCAGAGGAATGTGAATTTTATTTCCATTTTATTATGAAAATCAGTTTGCAGATTTATCATAGAGAATATCAATTAAGTATATATCATATATATATTTATTTATATATTCAATATTTACGTCATATTTTTGTTTGTCGAGGGATGCATGAGGACAGCATATTGTTAATAGGAAGACTATTGCTAGGAAACGTCTGTATATATCAGCTAGATTAAAAAAATATTCAAACCATAATATTGTACAAAAACATATTCAGTTAAAAGCAATATAATTCCAAAAGAAATGAAATGCACAGGAATCAAAAATGAGAAGTCACTTCACAGTTGTGTTTTTGTTTTTGTTGTTGTTGTCCTTGCCCTCATGCTGGTGGACACCAATAGGAACCATGCTGTACAGGTTTCGATATGGATTGCAACATTACACGCGATTCCAACACCTCACCATCGGCACGACTCTCGGTACATTCCTTGACCCACTGGAGTTTAAAGTGCTCTCCATGCGACTAACCAACTCAAACAAACTAGCCATCCAAGTTATCAGACATTTGTTTTAAGTAATTTTGTCATTTGTTTAAGGCAGTGGTTCCCAAACGTTTCATGGCAGGCCCCCCTGGATAATGAAAACAAATTGAGTCCCACTCCCCACCACATGGTGCAAAAGATTGAGACACTCACATATTAGGCTGCCCCTTTCAGCTACTGCATTACTTTAAACATTGTTACTACATTTGAACAGTTAAAACATATTTTAATTTAATTTAATTTAGCAGTTAAACTTAACAGTTAAACATTTAAATGTCTCACTGGGTGAACAATCCATACAACGGTCATGTTAGGCACATGTTCGTTGTATTAATAATTAAGATAGCGATCTCTTCTAAGATGGAGGCTAAACTATAGGACCCTGACCATATTATATAAGTAGGCTATAACCTCATCCCCAAATAGGTTAGTGAAAGGGAACTATGCTGTAAGAGCATTCAAATGTTTTACATTTAGCAGACGCTTTTATCCAAAGCGACTTACATATGTGTGACTTACAATGTATACACATTTTACATTTACACTGATGGCACACTGCACATCAGGAGCAATTAGGGGTTCAGTGTCTTGCTCAAGGACGCTTCGACAGGGAATCGAACTAGCAACCTTCTGATTACTAACCGACTTCTCTACCTCCTGTACCACTGTCGCCCGTTGTACTTCTGGTTGTTCAGGTTTGTCATTCTGTTATTAGCCCAGGCCCCTCTCACTGTAACTCCATCCTCCCCTCGGGGGGCCTGCCCCACACACACACACACACACACACACACACTCACATACACATACACACACACACACACACACACACGCACACACACACACACACTCACATACACACACACACACACACACACACACACACACACACACACACACACACACACACACACTCACATACACACACTCTCACATACACACACACACAGACACACACACACACACACTCTCACATACACACACACACAGACACACACACACAGACACACACACACACACACACACTCACATACACACACACACAGACACACACACACACACACACACAGACACACACACACACACAGACACACACACACACACTCTCACATACACACACACACACAGACAGACACACACACACACACACACAGATGCACACACACACACAGACACACACACACACACACACACACACACACAGACACACACACACACACAGACACACACTCTCACATACACACACACACAGACACACACACACACACACACACAGATGCACACACACACACACACACACTCTCACATACACACACACACAGACACACACACACACACACAGACAGACACACACACACACACACACACACACACACACACAGACACACACACACACACACACACACTCACATACACACACACACAGACACACGCACACACACACACACACACACACACTCACATACACACACACACAGACACACACACACACACACACACACACACACACACACACACCTGCCCCACACTTTCGGAACCACTGGTTTAAGATGTATTGACAACCACAGTTGTGAAAAGAAAATGGCAAAGGAAATATCTTTAGGTCCTTCAACTACAATTACCATAGCCATCATTCTGCCATGTATTCTGTTAATTCCTCTGTTTCCAGTTTGGGAAACATGATGGATCTTATGAAAGGATCTTGTACATACAATTTTACAATTATTTACAATCATGAAAATGTGAAAAAAAAACAGGTGATACTGATACAATTGAAGCCATAGAGCCTGCTGCCAGACATGGTTAAAGTAGGTTAGCGTTGCTTGAATAGAAGAGGGAGATGGGCAGTTATATGCATTGCTGAGTGCTGTTACAGAAGAGTTGTTACGATTTCAGGCCATCGAGTCTTTGTCTTGTGACAAGCTCCATACCTCTCAATCGTTACTGGACACAGCCAGAGGGAAGTGGAAGATTGGCAATTGCACATACGCTTTGCCTCTGTCAAGCCGAGTGAATGCAGCTGAAGGACATGGGAGACGTGTGGGTGATGACACTCCCACGCCCCTACAGTCAAATAAGTGGCATGCATCTCCCTCAAGAGTGAAAGTTTCTAAAAAACTGTGTCAGCCGTATTGTGTTGTCAGAGTCAGAGCTGGTACATCCAAATGAGCGTGAAATTCACAACGGCACTCCCACGACACGTTTGCATCTTGCCGAGCACGTCCCACCCCCCCCCCCCCCCCCCCCTTCCATCATCTCCGGAGGCGTTTCAAGGATGACTCACACAAAAAAAGCTGCATGGATTCTTTGAGAAGCTGAGACACTGAGGCATCACATATCTCACAGTGGCTAGAGGCCCAGGAAGGGGCCACATCAGGAGCCGGATCTGAGCCGGGTCTGAGCCGGGTCTGAGCCGGGGTCTGTTTCCAGAGCTAGATAAGGTTAAGGTTAGTCCTGATTCACAGTAATGTATTCTATCAAATCCATTCATTTTCACTTTGGCTTACACTGGAGACATGGCTGTGCGGTTTTTAGAGTTAAAGGACTGACTGGAGGACTGGGGAATGGGCTTGCTTGTACCACTATATATTTTTTGCATAAAACTTTGTGGAGCACAACTAATGTCACCAGCCGTGTCTGTAAGGTGGCAACGTCCTCACTCCTAGCACCGTTAAGGTAGGACTATCATGCTAAGCGTACAATAAAACAGCCATGGACAAACATAAACATATGCTCCAGCCCGGGTCAGCTGTAGCTGCTATCCTACAACTTCATATAAATCCACAGAATCAGAGCAGAGTCCCAAATGTCTTGATAATGACCTCATACCACATCATGAATACATTTATAGATTGAAACTACATGGAATTACTCCCCAGAGAGCATCTGATGCCGTTTCAGATCCGAATCCAAGCCAGCAGCCATCTCACTCTGTGGCAGCCTCAGTTGTTTCATTATATATTTGGCATTAACATTGCTCTATATTCGCTCTTTTGCCTTGTTGTACATATTGACATTGACCTTCATCAGCTTTGTCTCTGTCTGAGGTGCAGTCTATGTACACAGCATTACTGGAAAATAGATTGTATGGAGTGTGAACTGCAGACTGACTTTGTACATGTTATTTTTGAGAAGAAAACCTGAAACACTTTTCACAAAGTCTTGTGACCAGCCCGTAAATAACAAATAAAAAAATGTCTCTATACATAATGTTACAGGATAATTGTTCAGTACATAAAATGTCAATGGCAAAAAAAAGCATAGTGACACAGAGGAACATTGACACAGCACAGTAGCATGTAGTATTGTATATTAATTCTGCTAACGAATTATTTTCCCAGCAGGAAAATTGAATTTGCACTACTGTATGATCACACAGAGAACTTGACAGATATCAATTTTACACAATGAGGTACTTTGGTGTACCTTTTTCCACCAACCTATTTTTTTCACACTGAGGTCAATATACAGTGACATTAATTAGAATCTAATAAAGTGCCCAGTTGTTTTGTATTAAATGAAATACAATTACAGCGCCAGGGGGGATTGGTTTAAAAAACAGGAGTGTGCTTCTCTTCGGCGTCAAAATGAACGTGTATGGCATCTGATTTGTTTGGTATTACAAACATTTGACACACTGAAGCCATAACACAGTATTTAATTGCATCTCATAGTTATGAAAAAACAAAAAATATAATTTTTAAAGGTGCCTTTAAAACATTTAGGACCTCTCTACCACCATGATACCCTGTTGATCATACCAGCCAAGCCAAATAAACAAATAAACAAATAAATAAATAAATAGTCTTGTGCTTTTGACTTAGCGCTGAGACACGCAACCGTCTTGCTGTGGGTAAAATGACAGGAGCCATTTTGCTCTACAAACATACTGTATCCAGCCAGGCCATCACCTTCTGATCAAACACAACAAGACAACACATACTCAAAGCACAGGGAGAGCAAGCAGTGTTTAGCCTCTTAGAGTGTGTCTGAAATAAAGTGCAATGCGAGCAAATTCTCACACTGAATTTTAAACAGGTTAGGGGTTCTGCCCAGGTACTGGGTCATTAGTCATCTAGGACACACACTCGGCATGGTAAACTGAGCCCATCTGTTTCAGGACATAGACGCCATGGAGTCTGTCTCTCCACTTCATTCCTGTTTCAATAGAATCTTGCACTACATAAATGTGAATGAATAGGGGCTTGGTCTACTAAATGACCTGGATTAATGTTCCTCGGTTTACACAGGCCAGTGTTTTCTTTTTTTAAGATATTAAAATAATTGTTCTTTATTTCAAAAGATAATGTTGTTCTCTATGATGCCAGATAGCTGACAAGCAGTAAGTAATCAATCAAAACGTGTGTAAAAACATGCCCTATCCTAACATAACTGGCCAAAGCTGATTCATTGTTCTGATGCAAGCCAAGAATAAAGTTAGGTTCATTCTAAAGGGGACTGTGTATCCATATCCTGTAGTCTGTATGGTATCTACCATCGTAATCGTGATATGCAAAATAACTGCCTGACAAATCACAAGCCTTAATTGATCCCACTTAAGGTGGCTCCCAAGATCCAGCCAGAGTGAGAGTGTGGGCACTCCTTCAAATGGGCCCGATCTGATCCGACTGCTATCCAAGCCTAAGACCACATTTACAATTTATTGATGTAAAGCTTTTTGTTCTCAACAGGACAACTGCATTTGTTTTGTATTATGTTTTCCCAAAATATTACTCCTGAACTTGAGTGTAGAAGGGTCTAACAGCAATAATGGTCCTGGATCCTGAGGAGTTCAGTCAAACATGACTGCACAGTTAAAATACAGGCTAGGGAACACTATAGAAAAAAAAAAAAGTTTAAATATTGTAAAAAACAAACATTAGCACACTGGGCAGAATGAATAGAAGCACTGATAAGTTTGTATTAGAAGCACATATGAGAGATCGGATGAATTTTCTTTTTAAGCTTGGACATTTTTGAACACATTTATTATCCTACTCTAATTGCAGTATTTGTATTTTTTGTATTGTTACCTCTAAAATAAATATCATGCAGACAGACGTGTTTTATCTTCTATACTTGAATGAAATGATTGTCATAAATATTTCTGTCTATGGGCATGAGATGTTATTGTGGAACTCTTTAGCCCATGGGATGATCATCTACCTACACATGGGTTGGGTTTGCTATGATATTGAAACTCTTATGCGACTCTCTCTCCTCTTATTGATCTATGTTATGCCATATGTTATGTCATGTTTGTCATTGTGCTTTGAATTTGAAAAACAGCTCTAGTGAATGCTTTTTTTTGTGCAAAATGTGAAAAGCAAAAAAAAAAAAAAAACACACAAGTGCATTATATAAACTACATTTCTGGTGGATGCCCTTTTCATCTCAGCTGTTCGCCCCTCTCAGGGAAACTTCCATGGAGTTTCAGAGACACAACCCCGCAATGATGCCTGCACCATAGTGCCTTAATGACAGAATAAAAAACCCAACTGCACACAATGTTGCTATGGACATAAAGCAGTTATGAGTTCAAAAAATGTTTGCATAATGTAAGCAGTCTCATCTCAGACATGAGGGGGGCGGGGGGGGGGGGGGGAGTTGAAAACCTATTCTACCTAGATCTATGAGGAAGGTTCAGGTGTTGTATGTACAGTTCTTCACACAGACAAGGCAACAAGAATGATATGGCTTTGGAAGAGCACGTACATATGCACATGTGTGAATTTAATTAGGCTGTGGTTCCCGTGAGAGATGGCTGGATGAATGTACGGTAGGGAGTGGAAAAGGAATGCTTGCCACTGGAATGAGTAGGGCTACGTTGACTACGAAACAAGCTCCCCGGCCACGATGAACCATCCACATCCATCCTCCCTCTTCCTGTGTGGCTGTAGTTCGTTTTGCTTTGTTGGTTCCTGTCTCAGCCATTAACACTCCCCCTGCTATATCCCCCGCTCTCATCTGTCTACATGACGCTGCATTTGCCCTTGAGCTTGTCAGCTCGTGACTGTTTGCCGGAGCGCTTGCCGTCAATGTTCAGGCTCATGTTCCTCTTCTTGTCCAGGTTGAGCAGCTCCTGGAAGAGCTCCGTGACGTTGTGGTTGGTTTTGGCCGAGGTCTCCATGAAGGCACACTTCCAGGAGGTGGCCTGGGCCTCGCCGTCCTTGGTCTCCACCTCGCGCTGGGGCTCGTCGAACTTGTTCCCCACCAGCATGATGGGGATGTTCTCCACGTTGCCCTTGATGGCCAGCACCTGCTGGTAGATGGGCTTGAGCTCCTCCAGCGACTGCTTGCTGGTGATGGAGTAGACCAGGATGAAGGCATGGCCCTTGGAGATGGACAGGCGCTGCATGGCGGGGAACTGGTGGCTGCCCGTGGTGTCTGTGATCTGGAGGGTGCACACACTCTTGTCGCAGCTGATCACCTGCCGGTACGTGTCCTCCACCGTGGGGATGTAGGTGTCCCGGAAGGTGCCCTTCACGAAGCGCAGCACCAGAGAGCTCTTGCCGACTCCGCCGGCCCCGAACACCACCACGCGGTAGTCGTTACTCTGCTCCGGCATCTTGGGCGTTACCTGGGGGTTTCCTTTCCTAGACCTGATGGAAGACGATAGAAAAGAAAATTAGAATGCAATTTGTCATTACATTTACATTTAGTCATTTAGCAGACGCTTTTATCCAAAGCAACTTACAAGGATGTATACACATTTTACATTTACACTGATGGCACACTGCACATCAGGAGCAATTAGGGGTTCAATGTCTTGCTCAAGGACCCTTCGACAGGGAATGGAACTAGCAACCTTCTGATTACTAAACGACTTCTCTACCTCCTGTACCACTGTCGCCCACGCCCATTTGTCAGCATAGAACGTGCTGTTTTACATTAACCCAGAACTGAAAAAATAGTTTTCACTGTGGGAAAAATACAGTGCTGACTAAGGACAGCACCTGAACATTTGCTGTAGGGTCAATCAGCAAGCTATGAGAAGAGGTTTTGTTGTTTTCAGCAAAAAAGATGCTTTTATTTGAAAACAAGCTACAACATGGATAGGCTGTTACAGCATTTATGCCTTAATGGGATGTACGTATATATCTCTTCAGTGAGCATACATTTGTTAAATGCTAAGGAAGAAGTTGATTTGAATGCTTGTCTTCAGAGAAAAGACTCTTCTCTCTACTAGATTCATCAAAAGCATATCGTAGCCTACATTCAGTAGGACCTCTGTCTAGCTCACAGGTAGGTGCAGAGAGATTGGGGAACGAAGTTCCATCAGAGAGAAAAGAACATAGTAATGAATAAGACTTAGAAAATATTAAATTAAAAATAACGAGAGCGGGGTAACGAATATATAACCTAAAAGACATCAAAATATATTTAGCCTATGTACTTATGACTTTCTCTTCCTCATCCTCATATTTCTCTATCAAGGACACCAAGAAGTGCTCCTGCTCAGGCAGCAAGCCACTCACTGTGTAGGGCACTCGCAAGTGGCAAAGAGCAGGCTGATGTTGGACGTCTTCAATAGGCCTAATATGTTGACACATAATGCAACAAAGAAATCTGATTATTGTATACAATTTTATTTTTTAAATTAGCATTATTTGTGTGTGTGTGTGTGTGTGTGTGTGTGTGTCATAGGCTTACTCGGAGATGTTTTTTTTCTTAAGTTAGGTATGGAAATGTTAATTTTTTTGCCAAGAGTAGGGAATATTTATAAAAGCAAACTTTTAGTCATATTTGCTCAAACTGTCATTCTATCCACAGTAGCACACCAGACAGATTATCTGTAAATTCCAACGCGATCGAATGAAAACAACCAATGAGAGCCAGGAGGCGTGTCAATCACTGCCCGTGCACAAACTGTGGGTAGCCCCCCGTCCTGCACATGTACTCACTCTGTCAAGCTCAATTAAATAATAATAATAATAATAATAAATTAACAAACATTCGTGAAATCCCTCTTAGAGAACACCCGTCACTGCAAAGATTCATTATTATTGGGGAACGGGGCCCTGGATTCATTTCCGCAGCCTTTCATTTTAGTACACTAGCAACATATGAAACAGTTGAGACACAACCAAACAGTGTTCATTATAAGTTCATTATTATGCATCTGTGCTAAGCCCTAAAATAACGTTTTGCTTCCTCTGCAGAATAGGCCAGTGAAATATTTATTACATCCTAGGCGACAAAAAAATGTAGTCACAGCGGAAAGATCTCAGTACAACAAGTATGTGTGTGTGTATGTGCAAACCTCTGCTGATATGCATGTGTATGCATTTGCGTTTTTAATTTGTATAGTATGTGCCTCATTGTACACCTCCATTCCTATCAAGATCCAAGCCTATCAATGACTCATTCCTCTAGTGGGTAGTGGTAAGGACTGGCTGGGGACACTGTGACAAAATCAAGGATTGCAGGATCAGGAAGAGAAGAGAAAGCACAACAGTCATTGTGCTCAATTCACTTCAATGGCCACATCCAATTACAGCGGCAGAGCAAACGAAAAACAAGGGGGAAAAGAAATGGTAGGGAACTGCAACAATGGGACTGCCAACTGCACACTGGTCTCTAATTAATGCATTATAATCACGGCTAATCAACAGCTGGTTCAGCAGTACAACAATCCACATTACTATCATTCGAAGATTGGGTGAAATTACATGGCATTTAAAGTGTTGCGCTGAGATTGCAAATAAAATGTACAACCCAGGGAAATTCTAATCTCATTGTGCCGTGATGCTGCTGACAGTAATCTTTCCAAGCTGGCAACATTGCCTGCCTTCCCCCACCGTTCGCTTCCTAGCAGGAAGAGAATTGCTGTGTCCACCCTGATGAAGCTCAAGTGGACACACTCTGCATTGGAATTGGCCAGGACAGGACGTGCTCACTAGTGTGCAACAAGCCCACGAATAGACAGGCAGACGGGCAGCCGATCTGGTCTGAGTACCCCACTGTGCCTCTTCCCAGTTCTCCTCGTGCTGTCAGATCAATAAGCAAAGACACTGAGGCTTTGATCAATGGCTGTGTCTGCGGATTTAAGCCCGATGACAGGGCACGCCCCCCTTCTACCCATTGGGAGGGGAGCTGCGGATGCCAGGCTGCTCCCTGTGATTGATGTCAATCCTCCGGAAAGCAAGAGTTTCTTATTTATTTATTTGGTGACTTATTAATGGTTTTAACGGATCTATCCATCCAGCCAGACTCCATTATAGATTAAGTATGGCACTAGCCGAGATTGCTATGCGTGTCATTCCCATTCAAGGTCCTCCAGAGCGCTCCCACGGATGTGCTGATGCGGCAGAATTTGGGAACAACCTTGCCTTTAAGTGCCAGCTTTGAGAGTGGACGAATAAAGAGAGTGCCATTCGAAAATCAAAACCTATTTTAGTCCAACTACTAATGTATGGCTTTTGCTGACGCAGGGGGATCGGGCACAATCATTGTTGGTTAACATGCTATAAATGTGAATTGTGTGCTATACACATGTTCACATATACATAACACACATGGTTTGTACTCATGTAAAAACACACATGCAAAAGCTGAGAAGTATAGGAATATTGTGAACATGAGACTCATATAAACTCACAGACATAAAGGGAAATGATGATGATGATGATGATGATGATGATGATGATGATGATGATGGTGAATGGATTCCTAAACTTCCCACCTAGTCAGTGCTCTTTTACAGAGCTGTTATGACTGTAAGAGTGGGGTTTGTTGTCCAACTCAAGACATTAGACCCCAGTCTTCACTGGACTCAGCAAGGAGCTTTATGGCACACACCATTCTGCCTAAAGAGCAGCTTTCACACCATGACACATGCCAGCCTGCGCAACAACCACCCAGGGAGTGCTATTTGCCTCCCATGCCCATAAAAAAAGGCTCCTCAACTCATCAAGAGCAGCATTAAGGAGCATTAATTACTGTGTTTGAGTTTTTTGCTATGAAGTAGGCCGTTCACAGCAAATGCAGGCAAGACTTGACTCGCAGGCTGACCCCCCGCCGTCTCCCTCCTCCTCCCGTGACCCTAGTTTGCTAGGGGGGTCCGCAGCAGCTGGAGGAAGCAGCTGTGTGTATACATTGGAGTCTGTGTATGCGGCCGAGCGAGAGCGATCCTGTGGCTGTGTGTGTGTGTGTGTGTACACATGTGCGGGAGATACTCCAGTTCAGCACGTCCACTGGGGGATTCTCTCGCTCCGTGGGAGAACGTTGGTTACTGCAGGAACAGGCCCTAGGGGCACGGCCATGAGAGAGGGAGTATGATGGGGGGGGGAGTGCTGCACTAGGCGAGGCAAGGAAACGTTCACAGGCTCTGGACTTGCATCATGATTGTCAGAGACGGTTCATGCTTTATTATGAGAACAGGACACAGCATGACATGGCACTGTGGTGGTTGGCACTGTGGTGGTTGGCCCTGTGATTGCAGCGTATGCCCACAAGATTTTTTTTTTTTTCTCAGAATAGGGGCTTATAATAACAAACGCAGTAGCATGTGAACGTCGTCTCGTGCATTGTCTAGAGATATCATGCCGATGCTGATCTGACCGAGTGGAAAAAGAAGACTTAAATAAAATGTAGATGGGGGATTTCAGTCTGTTAAGGCAAAGTGACACATTCTGCTGTGCTGTTCAATAACAAGACCTCACAAATCATCAGCATCTCCACCAGTCAAACAAATAATCAAAAGCTTCTGGAAACACACTATGAACACCTTTTGCTTTCTTTTCTTAACGGTGTAACTGGTCTTATCTATTTTGAAACAGTATATTGCAAGTGTGATGAATGTGCATGTCTGTCTGTGTGTGTGTGTGTGTGTATGTGTGTGTGTGTGTGTGTGTGTGTGTGTGTGTGTGTGTGTGTGTGTGTGTGTTTGTGTTGGCATAAACACACCTCTATCACAGGACTTAATGTGAGAGCAAACCCACTGCCTAAAAATACCCAGCATCCATCTGCCATCTCTCTGCACCAAATGTTGTGTGGATTAACGCAAAGCCATTTCCACAGATCTCCCTCACTAAGTTGCGTGAGGGAATGCAGCCCATGACAACCAAGTGAGAACTTAAATTGTGCTTCAGTTTCCCTGACACTAGCAATGCAGTCAGCTTTCATTAATCCGCACACAAATACAGTAGGAAGGGCACAGATCCTCAGTCATCCCAACACCATGGATTTTCATGGACTATTGTAGAAGGTTTGCAAAATAATGATGCAATAAGCAAAGGTTTAGGTTAAGGTCTTAAAAACCATGAAAAACCATATCTAGTGTGCTATTATTCTCAATGGTACAATGCTACACACAATTCTGTAAAATACACAATCTTTCAGCTTGTAGTTGTACATCAGTATCAGTGGCACATGAAATGCAAGGCGTACATGAAATGCATTGTGCAGGTAAAATGTAGTACAATGCATTAGCTTTTCACAGCAAAGCAGATCATTCGTTTGGGAAAAATGATTTCTCTACCACTCATTTAAAGGCACACAAAGTCGCCCAGATAAATTCACAGAGTAAAAACACAGCAAAATCAGCATACCCCAGCTCAAAAAGCGGCCTGTCTCAAGTCCTCCCTTGCATATTTCCCCTTCCTTTGTGATTTGATCATTCGGAGACTCCTTGTCAGCATAAAGGACAACAGTGTTCCTGATGTGGTTCACTTTCCGTCTGTCAAACAGATTGCCCCCACTGTGGGCGGGGCTTACTGGCTAATCATCATGCTTAACCTCGTCTGTGCTCCTGCACATGATTCCATTGACCCAGTTCAGAGGATTTAATACTCCTAGCATGCAGCCAAGACATAAACCAAAGCCTGCATCATATACAAGCATTCCTATGGACTGCTGGTGAATTTCCTTTTCCCATAGCATGTTTTAATTCTTTTCACAAGGCTTACAGATTTAGCAGAATAAAAATGGAATTAACGGTGTCAATAAGGGAAAGTATTCCTATGCAGATAAAAGCTGAATTCCTTTGATGAAGTTAGAGGTAGCTCTGGTTCAGATGTACATATGCGGTGCGTGTCAAATCTATATCACCAATGTCACATGATCCGCAATTATTCGGATATTTTGTCAAATATTTCATTGACAACATGTGTGATGTCTGAATATTTGCACCATTGCCAGTAAGCAGGACCGGTTTTCGTGTTCTTGGAAAACCAATACGTGCACAGCACCGTGGACAGAGGAGCAGGGGGTAGTAAATGTCCCAAAGATTTGTCAAGGTCTAACCTGTTCATCTCTAATGAGGATGGTTATTGACTCTGACTCTTCATTAACAGCATTCATTAATTAGCGGTGAGAGCACCTGACCTGCCTCTCATCTCTACTCCGCAGAGTATCATCCCTGCACTTGATGGATGATCAGTGGGCTGGAATTAAGAACTACTTACTGTCATACTAGGTTCTAAAGGAGGATTTAAGGGTTGACTTAACTCATTCAGCCTCTAGATGGTATAAAAAAAACGCCATTCTAACAGGCCTGGGCAGTCTATTTATCATGGTAGCATGATGTTAGCACTGTCAAAACTGTGATACACGTATCCATTCTTTTCACAGCCCATCGATTTAAAATTTAAAATAGAGCTCAATTACATGGGCAGAGATGGGAGGGAGCACTCTTTGATCCCAACTCATAGAAGTAAGAGACATGTCCATAGCGTATACTATAAATGAAGACCATAATATGTTCTCACGTGGCCTGTTCCAGTGAAAGCCTCTTAGATACTGAGAAACTCTTTGCAATGTTTTGTTGTTTGTTTGGTTTTTTGGTGCACCACAGATCCAATGACCAACTATCAAGCTGAATATTCTGGCCTACAGCACCCGTTCTTGCTATGGGCCAATATGAATGTGACTCCACAGTGCACAGTTTAGTGGGCTACCCTGAGGCTAGGCCTTTGCTTAATGGGATACCACATTAAAGAAAAGAACAAAAGAAAGACCGAGGATCGTTGAGGACAGGAATACATTATGAAACACTGAAATCAATCTAACATGTGACAAGCAAAGGTTCTGCGTCATCTAAACATGCATTATTCCTATTCCACATGCCTCCGACATACTGTGCCAAATTCATGAATTTACACCAAACGTAGAATACTGCACGGTACGGGGTACTAGGCCTATACTCCGTAATGTGCTGTAACCAAAATAATGTCCCTACAAACCACTTATATCAGCTGCACCAACAAAGCCATTGCCGTCAATGTCTGACGTCGTATATCATCCAAAAGGGAAGCATGGACGTCAAACCGCCTTGTGTGCATGGCCCTTACTTTTACACGAAGCCATGATCTCTAGGTGGTGATCACAACTCACTACTCACATACTCTGCAGCTCCGTCGCCGCAAAGTGTACCCTTATGTGGAGTACATTTAATTCTTCTTTTTCCACATAAGCCAACCACGACAGACTATAACCAAGTAGGCTGCGCTGATTGCTATCCGTACAGAACCTGACAGCGTTCACAGACTTTGATTCAGGGAAAAGGCTATTGCTAATAATGACCCATTTGAAACTATTGACATAAACAATATTCCTTTTCCGTGGCAGCTATAGTATTACGCAAGGTTTACAATGTAGTCCGACTCGCACGCATGTAGGCTATTGTTTTTGTATGTGTTTGGGCATAACGTTCCCTAGCCTGCAGATAACAAAGGCACCGTGGATTATTCTTTTCAGTTTTTATACGAAGGGCTTTTAACGATCTCGATACAAATGACTTGGTTTTGGGGTAAAGTATGAGTTGAGCATCCCCCTAAGCGCATCCGCAGCAGTTTGTCGATCCACCCTTAGTACATCATACGCAGCTCGTTTCATTCATAAATAGCTGGGGATTGTCATCACGCTGGTCCTGTCATTATTTCCATGCCGTGGTACTCTGCCCATGAAAAGAATACGTTTTAAACCCTCGCCTAGAAACTGCCCCACCACTCGTCTAGCTAAACGATAAATCATTCATTGTTATATTTAATGAAATTTTCATTATCACAGCAAACAATTCACCACAAGCATACATGTTTGCCCCGTGACAAGAAGAGCTGTAGACCAATAAAACAACAATAAACAAAATATCCCAGTGCTGACGTCTCCACAGTACGCACATAACGGTAAAAACACGCAAATTCGTGCAAAAATAGCAACAGATTTTGTAATTGAGCAGCGATTCAGATTACCTACCTGAACTTCTATTAAATCCTTCCGTGTGACTTCAAAATAAACAGGTGAATGACAGACCAATCACGTCCTAAAGCATTTTACAGAAATAATGAAGACCAGATACCCTATAGTCCAATCTCAACTACGTCTCTCTCTCTCTCTCTCTCTCTCTCTCTCTCTCTCGCTCTCTCAACTCGTTTCAACCTTTTGATTCCAAAGATAGAAGGTGGGAGGTACTTCCATTTCCCATCTTTCTTAAATAGGCACACTTCACTCCAACGTTCAAATGAAGAGAAGGGTCGGTGACGAGCAGATATGCGGGGATTTAGAGTCCTGCATCGCAATTCGCCCTCCAGTGTTCAGAAATCGAGCCAATTATAGCTAAACACTGGTATCCTTGAGCAGAATGGGTGGGCTTGCCCATGTTGGAATACATTCTCGCTATAGCTGTATACATACAGTCTACCATTTTGCTCAATGCAGCATTTCTGCCGAGGCTGCTTGAATTAACATCGATGCGGATGACGGATGAGTCACAAATGTTGAAGCCCTATACCATGCTGCGATACAATTTCTGAATAGCCTATAAGTCTTGTCCGTTAAGAACATGTTTAGAACCATGTGCCACGGTGTGTGCCATAGATGACTCATCTTACATTAGATTCATGTGATGAAACAAAATGTGTGTATATTGGCTTGTTCTGAATACTAAATAAATACTCCATTGTCCACACTAACACTGTGACAACGATGCCATCCTTTGATCCTGTTTTACAATTGCCTCGTAATATTAGAGGGTCCGGGTTGCGTCCTTTTTATTGTAGTCTTCTGTTTCTGAATTTTCTGTCAGTAGGCTATCATTAAGCATAAATGTCTCACCCTGTGTCAGGAAACCAAACAGCATCGCAGTGTGCTAGAAAAAGGACTTACCCCTCCCTGACAAATTCCTCTATTCAGGAAATGTAAGGCAGCAAAAGCAAGCAAAAGTGTTTGCAACTCAGATCATGTACCAAAAGAATATACTGAAATGCTTTTTGGATCGTATTTACAAGTATGTCACATATAAAATTACCACAGATAAAGAGTAAAGACGAAATACACTAATATTCCAAATGAAATGTATAACTCTGATGATTTCCCCATCATCATTGCATGGTGCTCGTCAAGTGGCATCCGGTCACCATTACCTGGTATCTTCCTCCCCCACCAATCTCACTCTGCAGGGGTCTGTGGGTGTGAAGATGAGGACTTTAATGGCCAGCTGGCCAAACAGATGCCAAGGCCTAAGGAGACCGACTCCTTGCAGAGGGAACTGGTTGGTTCCTCTGACTGAGGTGATGTTCAAGGTGAGTGTGCTTTAGGGCATACTTACATTAGGCCACAGGACTTCTGTTTATGGTCGAATTTGTGCACTGCTACTGTTGTTTGATAGGATGGTGCTTGGGAGGGTGCCTTCAAGCCAGAGACCTCTAGGAGGCAGAATTTCTTCAAAAATGACCCAATATCATGTAGATGTAAACACAATGTATTCACAAACCCATCAGTATTTTTGATGTGGAATTTATCCTAAAATTGTTTGTAAATTTTGATGGCATCTGATGAGATGATCAATATGTATTCGTGCAAGGGCAAAATAATATTTTTGTCATGAACACAATATTCATATCTGAACGCTCTTGCGCCAGATAGAGCTTTTCGATTCAGACTGCCAGGGGTTGCCACAAGTGGTAATTGCACCTTTGGGCATATTTGGATAGTCACTACTGTAACAATTAGGGAGGTTAACGAAGCATCTGCTTTCCTTGAGTAAGAGACTGTAGCATTATGTTCTGATTATTGTCCAAATATTCTGTTCTCCCTGTGTCTAATGTTAGTGTGTATGACTTTTTCCGTGTTTATTGCTGTGATGATGTGTGATGCCTGTGTAGTGCCCCTGTGTCAGTTTAGCGTTATCTTTGCACCTTGTCACAGCCAGAAGGCCGGAGATGAGGACCCAGACTCAAAAGCAACATCAAAGATTTGAAAATGAGAACTGGTTTTAATAAGTCCTGTCTAAAAAACTGTTTTTTTGCAACAAAAACCTAGAGTAGTTTCTCCTCCACATGAATCCAGACACTTGAAATAGGACAAAAAACTTACTATATTTTGCAGATGAGACACAAATATATTTAGAGCAGTACAGGCACTCACAGAACAGGCAGACAGTAAAGACCAAAAGTCTTCCTGGGAAGGAACCCACATTTCATAATCCAATACATGAGGCAAAAATCATTATCCCAAAAAAAACAGGAAACAAAGTCCAAACAACCAGAGAGGACAAGGCAAATGAACAGGCCTTGAGTGTTTCTGGCAAGATAACTCCACACCGACTGACCCCCAGACCCAGGTTTGCACAGTAGATGGCATGTGTGTGCACGGCCATCGTATCAAACTATCAATGTCATACGCCAGAGTCACTCTCACCCACACCTCTTTGGCGGCCATGCTGCTGCTCAGACCGCAGGAGCTCCACTCGGAGGCACTGGCCAAAATGCCGCCGCCCCAGTGTGCTGGCTGTGGTCAGCTGTCTCGCTGGGATCCAAAAGCAGTAGACAAGACAGCGCATCGTCCGTCAAAGAGCAAGTTGGAGCAAGTCTGTTCAGCTGACCAAGTGCTCACCCAGGCTTACGATTCAAATTGGGCCTGGAAAACCTCCCAGTCTCCCCAGGCACCACCATTTTTGTTTACATCCCTGCTGAAAGCTCTGACTCTTTTTCTCGCTGACTTTGCAGCCCCAGCACGGACATGCCGGTCCTCTTTCTCCATCTTGATATGGACTGTCAGCTCTATTATTGTCCTAACCCCCAATTTGGCAAGCTAGCATGAAAAATCCAATCCAATCCATTTCTTGGCTTTACATTACTGTAGAAGGAAACCGCAAGGCATTTTGCTATGACAGACACTAACGGTAGACAGATAATGCTGACAGAATTGGGTCTGAACTAAGGTATTGAAATGAGAATAACACAGACAAGCAGGCTAACATTCCACACATCACTGGACACAAAAGGGAGGCATGAAACACAAGATTCTAACTAAGAACACTTAGAAACACAACTGCATAGCATGCTGGGATCACTTACCCCCTGCACGTTACAATATGAAATTAGGCTCTTTACGCCCTTAATAATAATAATACAAATAAATAATAATTCATTTTATTTGTAACGCACTCTAAAGTGCTTTGAAGTGTGGTACAAGGCTTTACAACAGAAATTTGCAGGTTGAAAACTGTTTTGTATATGACTGTGCCCCCCACACAAACAAAGAAAAAACCGAATAATAAATTAGATATCTCTAGACTGAGATGGGGGACCTAGCATTCAATAAACAGAATGCACTGTATGTAATGTTGAGAGGTAGTTTTACATTTTCGGTCAAAAATGTATAAATTAGAATGAAACTGTTGCGTTTCATTTTTTTGTCACCTTCACAGATGGAAAGCAAAACCATAGTAGTCTTCCAGTTTCACTAAAGGCGACTGAGTGCCTTAGATTCTGCTACTGATGTACAACCATATGACATGAGTAGCGCTGTTGAAACGACCGGAAATTACGTTGGTTCTGTTTATGCTAGCGTTACTGGTTGCACTTTCACTGGAATAGGACATTCGTGGAGGGCATAGCAAGAAGTCAAGACAGGGCACAGCCAGACAATCAATTATCTAGAAATGTTTTCTCTGTCTTCTACATTGCAACCACAGGTATGACATTGGAAAAACTTGCCTACTTGGTGGTCGGTGCTCACAGATTTGATTAGCTTGTTGTGCTAAAGATATGAAGTTAGCACTAGCTATCTGTGCTAACTGGCTTCTAGATAGTTTAATCGCTAGTTTATCTTAAATCAAGCAGCCGGTTTCAGTGATAGTCCCAGAGTAAACTTCTGCTATATGTGTACCATGTGTCGGCAGGTTAACCCAAGAACATATAACATTTGCCAGAAACGGTTGGGGACGAGGAGAATACATCAAGGCCTATATTTATGGATTTGTCAGCTACGTAGCTATCCAATGAACCTGGTATCGTTAGCGAATATACATAAACATTGGAGTTTTGCGGATTTTACCAAGTTCGGTTTAAAATTGCTGGCTAGGCACCTAAACACTTAACATAAATTATATTTATGGCCAGCTGGCTTGTTATGTTGATCAGCTACCCAGTCAGCTCTACTCATCAGACCACACTCAACTGTGTCTATAACAACATCATAGTCATAAACATTTGGTAGATGGAACGTGTTTCGTTGGATTGTGTTGGTTGATAACATGAGCAAGGAACCGACATTTTTTCAGATGTGTGATGCATTGTTTCAGTAATAGTGAAGCAATTTCACAGGTAGACCTGTCAGGCTTGTACACTCAAATTACTTGACACAAGTTTTCTCCACACTCCAAGTCAATAGCTTGAATGAGATCAGCATTTGCAGTACATTTCTTTGCTCCTTACTTGGTAATTAGAGAACAGGGTTAATTGTGACGGTTAATAAGATGGACTCGCTTTTGCTTTCAGGTTACAGTCCAACTGAGCCACCTCATCAATGCCTTTCATTCTCTCAAGAGCTCAATTGGTAGCACACCTGGCAGAGTTCAGCAGAGAGATCATGCCTCAGAACAAGATGTACAGATCACAGAGGTAATCTCTCTCTTACACTAACAGGCACACACAAACAAACAAACAAACAAACACACACATACATACAGTACATACATCAGTTGTGCTTTCGCACCATCCTACTCTTACACCCCTTTTCTCTTACACACACACACTAATCTCACCAAACAAAACGTTACTCCAACTTTCTACAGCTCTTTCCTCTTCATCATTTCTCTTTCACTCCGTTCTTTTATGCATTTTGAGATGTTGCTTATAGTAGTTTTGAATACTAAAACATTCCTCAGAATATTTCCAGTTTCCCCAAACAGATCTGCGTGTGTTCTGTAATCTGCAGACTATCTGGAGCCTGAGGGAGCTGGGATTGACAGACCTAGGGGTAGGACAACTGGATGAACTAGTGAAGACGTTGTTGCCCTGCATTGTCCAGCAGGGGGCACTCTCAGCCCCAACCCCAGCAAAAAGCCTATGGAGAACGTCACATAGCTCGACAGGGTCATTCTTCCACAACAAGCATGGTGAGAGGCATTTTTTAACATGAACATAAGCATTCACATGTTACTTAATGCTTATGCTATGTACATAAAGATTTGATGTTTTGAATAAAGTTGAATGTATATGTGCTCATGCAAACTTGACTTCCTGTCTTGTTCTGATTCTTTAAATCTCTTTATGCAGGATTTTCTGGTGGGCGTATTTGTGGGGCTTCATCAATCTTCTGTAGACAGAGTCCTTCTCCTCTACAGACTTTAAATGCAGATATGCAGTTTCGGCCATGTAAGTCACTCATCAGTAAGTTCATCAGGACATTTAGTTTCTTAACTATCTTGGGCTGTTAAAAAAAACCCAGTAAAAACGTTTACTTCATGTTAAAAGAAAATGTTTACTTTATGTTAAATATAGTTGAATCATAATGGATATATCATTGGAACTGGTTGTCGAATGGCATTAGCTGAGAAGTCTCCTACTTTTTTTTAGTATGGCAGCAGAGTCGCAGCTTTAAGACCTTGAAGTCTAGAACGAGACGACTGCAAGGTTTTGATCGCTCAGTGGAACCTGAGGGCTTCACTCCCTCTTTCATGAAGGTTTGTTACGCCGTGTCTCGAAGACTAGGGGGCGAGCGGCCGTAGCTCTGGAGCACCAGACGTCATCACTTATGACGATATGTGAATGTGTGATCTCTCATTTACAGGAAAAGTAAATGAGTTGTTTTAACCATTTAAAGTTTGCATACATCAGGCCCAGTTCTGAATCAGATGCCTTCATCTTATGTTAATGAATAAGAGATGGCCAGGAACATGACTGCAGGAAAGAGAACAAGCTCAGTAACATAAGAACACCCATGCTCATTGTGAGAGATGTACCCTAACTCTTCACCATAATGTCGTTGTTGGAACTTGGTCTACTAAGTTATACAAACAATTCAGTAAAAAGTAATCCAGAGTAATTATGAAGACGGCACTCCCAGTTTTATATTGCAAATGTTGTTAATATATTGATCATTATGTGATGTTGAATGTGTTCTCAGACTGACATTAGCTTGGTTTATGTTTTTCCTCTGAAGAGTTTTCTTACACGAGACAAGGGACAAGAGGTGGAAACTCTGGACAAGCTGCTCAAAACAAGAAACATTCCCACTGGACAGCATGATGCTTTCAAGACTGGCTTTGCTGATGGTTTCATCAAAGCCCAAGCACTTTCTCAGCGCACACAAGGTCTGACCCCTCTCTTAGTGTGTGTGTGTGTGTGTGTTTGTGTGTGTGTGTGTGTGTGTGTGGGATTATTGTGTGCCTTGACATGTGATAACATTTCTGATGTTCGGTCCATATGCCTGTTTTTATTTACATGGTAGAGGCCTTGAGGCGAACCCGACTGATCCTGCTAGTGCTGCTGTTGGTGGGCCTCTATGGCCTCTCTAAGACACCCTTTCTGTCAGGTGAAGACTCCTTTTCTATCTTGGCCCAGTTTAGCTTGCTTTGCAGTGCACAATCTAATTGTTACTAAAGTAAATGCACGTTTTGCTGCAGTTTAACTGGTGCAGACTAATTGTTTATGGATAGTATTCCCTTGCTTTTCTCACCAATTCACCAAATGTGTGTCTGTCAGTGTGAAACCCATGCATGTGGTGTTCCCCGAGTGCCGCTTGAGTACGAACTTTTAATCTAACCATTCCGGACAGTGCGATTTCGAACCACATCAGGAATGGACTCGGCGGTGGACCCTGTTCAGGTGAAGAACGTGACTTTCGAGCACGTCAAAGGGGTGGAGGAGGCCAAGAATGAGCTGCAGGAGGTGGTGGAGTTCCTGAGGAACCCGCAGAAGTTCACCGTCCTCGGGGGAAAGCTGCCCAAAGGCAAGCCTGCAGATCTAACTCCACCTGCCAAGGGTTTCATGAACCAGTACTACAGTACTAAGTGTCTACATGTAGTCAGTTAGATGAAGCATTTGGTTACTAAAAACGATTGTGTTAGTTTTCCAACAGGTCTTGTAAACCCTGGGAATCAAACTATTAGACCCTATTCTTGGTAGTATATTTGAGTGACAGTGGAGTGTTTTTTTTTGTGATTGTTTGTTGTGTTTCTTTTTGATTTTTTGATTTAGCATTCCCTTTGTACAGGAGTCTTGCTGGTTGGACCTCCGGGCACAGGGAAAACTCTGTTGGCCAGGGCTGTGGCAGGAGAGGCTGATGTACCTTTCTACTACGCCTCTGGATCCGAGTTTGATGAGATGTTTGTGGGTGTGGGAGCCAGCCGCATCAGGAACCTGTTCCGTGAGTGCTTCAGCCCTCATTATGGGACTCTACAGCACCCCAAATGGACACCCAACACCAGTCCTTATTTTCTAAAATGGTGAACCTATGTATGTGCTGTCCTCAGGGGAAGCCAAGAGCAATGCCCCATGTGTGATCTTTATTGATGAGCTGGACAGCGTGGGGGGCAAGAGAATCGAGTCGCCCATGCATCCTTACTCCAGGCAGACCATCAATCAGCTCTTAGCTGAGATGGACGGGTGAGCTTAGACAAAAGACCATTGTAGTGCTCTTCACATTATGGCCTGCTTGTGCCAGTCAACAACACACTTCTGCCACTTGTTTTTTGGTTGGTTTAGCCTTACCTGATATGACTATATGACTGAGGTGTGTCTGATTGATCTATAGGACTGAGGTGTGTCTGATTGATCTCCGATTTGAATATTCTCAGGTTTAAACCAAATGAGGGGGTCATCATCATTGGTGCGACCAACTTCCCGGAAGCTTTAGATAGGTAAGTCTATTGTGAATGAACCCTTTGTTTTTTTGGTTTGTAAACTCTTTGTTAATTCTGTCTGAGTATTTTGGTCAGAGTTCAAGGGAAACTTTGACTAGAGACTATTAGCGATCGAAATCGGTCCAGTATTGACTTAGAATGCTAAAACCAGCAACCGTGAAATGGCTATACAATGGAATCTATACAATTGGCCTGGCATGTGGTGCTGGAGTGGGTACTCAAAGGACAGTGTCTCTCTTCGATAATCGACTACAGGCACTGAATGGGGTGCTACATCAGAGACCAGAAGAAGAGACAGATGAAACACAACAGTCATCTTCTGCAGTTTGTTTACAGTTATTGAGGTGAACAGATGCAGGTTTATGTCCGGAGGGATCCTTTCTGTGCGGTCAGACCCTTATAATAACATTTACGAGCCTGACTGTGGCTAAAACAAGCAGTTTACTTTGACGTGCATGCTTGCTCCATAGGATTCCATTGAATAGCCGTTCCTAGTACAAATTTGGACCAAAAAGACCACAAAAAAAAATAGGGCTTGAAAAATTCTGAAGTTGCCCTCTAATCCCACGTCCCCCCCTCTTTCCCCTCTTAAACAGTGCTCTGATAAGGCCAGGCCGGTTTGACATGCAGGTCAACGTCCCCAGGCCAGATGTGAAAGGACGCACAGAGATCCTTAAGTGGTACCTCAGGAAGATCAAAGTAGACACAGGTACATCTGTTTGACTACAGGATCTAGCTTGTTATAGTTTTTAATCTGTAAACGCGTAATGTATGAGACCATGTGCTGTCTGCCGCAGCTGTTGAGCCAGGGGTGATTGCCAGGGGAACGGTGGGGTTCACTGGGGCAGAGCTGGAGAACCTGGTGAACCAGGCAGCCCTGAAGGCAGCTGTGGATGGCAAAGACATGGTCACCATGAGGGAGCTGGAGTTTGCCAAGGACAAGATTCTCATGGGTAAGTAAGTAGCCGAGGTAGAAATGTTATGATTTTAGGGTAGACATTTAAGTATATACAAATAAAATCAGAATCAAATCCTCTGAAAACTCACACGGATAAGGGTGTAGTTTTACATTCTCCCTTCTTCTCGCCTGTCTCCCTCATCTCTCAGGCCCAGAGAGGAAAAGCGCAGTGATTGATGAAAAGAACAAACAGATCACCGCCTACCACGAGTCTGGACATGCCATCGTTGCATATTACACCAAAGACGCCATGCCCATCAATAAGGCCACCATCATGCCACGAGGCGGAACCCTGGGCCATGTGAGTACCTCACTGTTGCCTTCTGTTACCAGGACAACCCAGTCGGCGCTTCCACTGGTGTGTCTCTCGCTTAGGTCGAGGTGCAGTGTGTTGAAAGATGGAAATGCGGCAAGCCTTAGAGCTAAAAAAAAATCGGAATATAAAGACGTAAACATGCAGAAACACTAGACACATTCAGTGGAGACCATCTCTTTGCAGTCCACATATTAGTTAGAACAATACGACCTTTTAGCAAACGAAAAGGATCTGTTTGCATTTGTGATGTCTGCCTTCTGCAGGTGTCCATGCTGCCAGAGAATGACCGATGGAGCGAGACGCGATCCCAGCTGCTGGCCCAGATGGACGTCAGTATGGGGGGGCGCGTGGCCGAGGAGCTCACCTTTGGGGCGGAGTTCATCACCACAGGTAAACACACGCACGCTCACTCCTCTTCTTTTGACCCGAGTTCATCACCACAGGTAAACACACACACGCTCACTCCTCTTCTTTTGACCCGAGTTCATCACCACAGGTAAACACACACACGCTCACTCCTCTTCTTTTGACCCGAGTTCATCACCACAGGTAAACACACACACGCTCACTCCTCTTCTTTTGACCCGAGTTCATCACCACAGGTAAACACACACACGCTCACTCCTCTTCTTTTGACCCAAGTTCATCACCACAGGTAAACACACGCTCGCTCGCTCACTCTTCTTTTGACCCGAGTTCATCACCACAGGTAAACACACACACGCTCACTCCTCTTCTTTTGACCCAAGTTCTCTTTTAAAGAGAGATATCCTTTTTTTTTCCCCCATTTTTTATTTTGTTTTTGTTTTTGCTTTAAGGTGAAGCTGTAAGACCAACATTAATGTTTCTCCTGTAGGTGCATCGAGTGACTTTGAAGGTGCGACTAAGATAGCCAAAATGATGGTGACTCGATTTGGAATGAGTGAAAAGGTAGGCAGCTATACACATCAGATGCTCATTATGCACCATTCATTCCATTGAATTAGTCATTATCTCTAATCTACTGACACATTGCACAAGTGCTTAAGAGTGCTAAACAATGAAAACATGTATGTGTGTGTGTGTGTGTGTGTGTGTGTGTGTGTGTGTGTGTGTGTGTGTGTGTGTGTATATGTATTACATTCTTTAAAATATATATATATATTTTTAGGTAACAGATTAGACTGGTTTACCCCAGAATCTGAAACCACTAGATACAAAGAACACTGCAGACATACTTGGTCCCAGCTGTCAGTACTATCTCTACTATAGCAGGGACCCTGAACACATCACACACAATCACACACAATCAGTGTTTCGTACCCTACCACTGCTAACAGTCGTGCTAGCTGAACATTCATTCTGTGCTGCCAGGGGAGCTGAAGGACAAGGCTGCTACTGCTGATGGTGTTGAAGTGGCCTTAAAGGTCTCTCCTAATGGGGACCGGGACAGGGCACTTGTAGGCTGTATGAGATGGAGAGTGAAAGTTTAGTCCTAGCACATTTTGTTCCTCCATTTCATTTCCTCCACTTTGTCTGAGAAATGTGTGTGTGGAGGGGAGGGGGGGGGGGAGAATGATGAGCGGGTTAACTTTGGTGACTGCTGGTGGTGACTCTAGTGTCCTTGGTAGATAGTGCAGCTTATCATAACTCTGCCTGAGCCATGTTCTCCAGTGGTGGGGATAGGGGATGCTCTGTGCTGCCTGTATTCTGCGTCTGTGGTTAGGTTTATGATGATATAATATAATAATAATATGTAAATAAAAGTAACTTTTTCTTGGTCATGTTTAACACGTTTACCTGTAGCTGGGTGTCATGACCTATGCAGACCAGACAAAGCAGAGCCCAGAGACACAAGCAGCCATTGAGAAGGAAATCCGGATACTCCTGAGGGTAAGTAAGATCATCCATACTACTGTAAGGAATAGACAATAGGCCTCAGGAATGTAAAACATGTGGACATCAATGATTCTGTTTTATACTAGTGATTCTATGAGTCATGCTCAGGCAAGCCAAATATGACAGGGCAATTAAAGAATTATAAATGAATTAAAATTTACAAAAAAAAATCGTAACTCACAACAAACATTGTCTGCCAATTCCATTTTGATAATCATTGAGGCGTGTGTGCGTGTCCTCTTCTCAGGACTCGTACGAGCGGGCCAAGGCACTCCTGAAGAGCCACACCAAGGAGCACAAGAACCTGGCCGAGGCTCTGCTCAGGTACGAGACCCTCGATGCCAAAGACATCCAGATGGTCCTGGAGGGGAAGACCCTGGAGACCAGATAAGCTCCAGAAGCTCCGTGGCTGCTGATGGCCGGAGTTCTGAATGTATATGTGCAACAACAACACGTCAAAGCCGCACAAACTAGTCTCTCCAAGTGTTTTTGCCCACGTGTTTAGGCTACAGCCCTGTCACTTTGTCCCCTGATCCTCGGCAACGCGAGAACAACTCAAACAAGGCCCTTGGATCTTCACTCGCACAAGGCCCGGGAAATTTCCCCCCAATCAAAGTATGGCCAAGTATGTTTTGTGACGACTGAGGCAGTATGCCGACTGTTTCACTGTCTGTTATCCACACTGTTCCTCTGCACTGGAACGATTCAGCTGTTCCGTGGCAGAAAAGCCCATGAGCAGCAAGCCTACAGATCATGTGACTAGTAATAAAAAAGAAACATGGTCAGCTTTACATTACTGTTTTCAGCTGTCATGTCATGTCATTTGATTTGTGTTTCACCACATTAATGTGAGTTGTGTGTGTGATGTGTATATATTTTCCTTTTTTTTGTTTTTAAAAGGTGGCATTTCAGATATCTGTAGATGGAGAGATCAGTCTCTTGAGAGGTGGTGCAGAACAGTGTGTTGTAGCACTTTGGTCAATGCAAAACTGTACGTGTATATGTTTTAAGTGAATAATCATCTTCATCTTCACTATCTGAACCCGTGGAAAATGCTGCTTCCTTTCGGTCATTTGCAATTGTATTCACAGCTTGACTTCTGTAGGTCACTCCTGCTGTGATGAGTAAGTGTGTGAGGGTGCAAATACTGAAGGAACCCCTTGTGTGTTTGCACAGAGTTGGACTGATTAGCTTGAGAAAAAAAAAATCTTTAAAAGGGCTGATCAGTTGAATCCATGAACTTTTTTCTTATGAGAGACTCAGGGATGTGAAGGGATTGATGCCTGGAGAAGCCAGAGCTGTGTTGTACAGCTTCCTTGTTTCATGCATATCAGTGGGAGGAAATATTTTAATTTAATCTAAATTAGTTTAGCTATGGTCTATCAAGAGAGTCTCTACTCTATGCTCAGTATAATGTACTCAGTTTCTTTTATCAAACTGCAAATTTATTTTTAAATTACCTACAGCTTAGAAAGATATGACGGTTTATTTATGCCACCCTGGGTATGAGAGAATAATAAGCCATACCTGAAAGACTCAACGCCTCCCTCTATGGTTATAAAGATGTTCTTGTTCAGTTATTCACTTCATTACTGGTTGGCATGTTAAATCCACACAAGATATTATCTGGTTATGTTTATTCAGTGCCCAGCTCTTGCCCTCGCTTCCGCATCATGCCCTTGTGTTTGCCTTTTACCCAAGCTATATATTGTATATACTGAAAACACTTAAATGGGAATATTGTATATAGGTGTATAGAGGTATTTTAGGTTGAGTATTTCGTTTTCATTTTAATTTGCTTTTTGTGTCCAAACTTGTTGACAGATTTGTCGAAACCCAAGCTATAAATAAAGTATACAACAACTCCTATTCCATCATGCATTTGTGGTTCTTTGTAATGTCTCTGTACATAAGACACCAACAGAATTGCATATCCCATTTGTACTCATGCTATTTTGTAGATCTTAAGTAGATTTTAAAAAGCACTACACCAGAAATAAAAGCTGTGGAAACATTTTAAAGTCATTAAACAGATTTATTGTAAAAAAAAAAAAGAAGCACTTTCCAAATATAAGTCATTAGGTTACCGGTGTTACATGTTCCTCCAAACACCTCTTGAAAAAGGAATGCCAGACTCAGTGTGTCACTGACCATGTTTTTTGTTTGCTGCATGTCCCCAGGAAGCTCAAAAACACAGGAATGAAGGCTATACTGTGAAGCAGCCCAAATAGGATTACTAGAGACATTATCTTGAAGAATGTCCTGAAGATGTAACTTGAGGAAATGGAGAGTACCATTACCCCCACTAGTGTAGACAGCGCCCCCTGTAGGATGGGGTAGCCCAGGCTTGACAAGGCCTCCGCCACCCTCTCGTTGGTGTTAGTCTTTGGGCTGGAGGCATAGGCATACGAGATGTGAGCTGAGTAGTCCACCGCAAAGCCGACGCAGATTATCAGGTTGATCATGGAGACGGAGTCCAGGCTGATGTCACAGAGTGTCATGAAGCCAACCACGCCCATGATGACTGAGGCGATGGCAAAGGTCAAGGGTCACCCACAGAAAGGGCTGGGGATGAGCAGTAAAGATACGACCAGCATCACGACAGTAACCACCGCAACAGTCTGAATGGCGATGTCCTTAATCACAACGTACTGGTCATAGTATATGAAGGACGGGTCATAGACCAGTACAGGCATCAGGCAGTCTTGTGTGGTTTTCCTGAAGTCTTCTAACATTTTCTTTTCTTTTTCAGAAGAGTTAATATGAACAGTCTGGAAAAAGAAGCGTGATGCGCAAGTCACGTTGTCAGATGAGATGTTGAGGTCCTGTTTGAACATTGGATAATGGTCCAAAAAGGACAACAGGCTCTCTGTGTGAATGTAGCTTCTGAGCTGACATTGATTTTAGTCTTGTTTGTTAATTCTTCAAAAGACTGAAGCCATGACACAGAAAATTCTGGGCCGACTAGGGTCAAATTTTTCAAAATGCTGTATGCACGTGTCCAGTTTGTGTCGTGCCTCTTCCTCCCAGTAGGGATATGTGTCCTGCACTGCTAGCATCACCATCGGACCATGTTCAGAGAAGTATTCCTTCTCACTGTCATGGTATGTCTTTATATACCACCCATCTTTAGCAAGGTTCCCAAGATCTATACCCTCCTTCATGTTAACGCATCCATAAATTCCCACTGCAAGGTATGCAGCATAGAGAACACATACCGAAACCCCCGTCCAACTCGAGACCACACACGGTCAGTAGTACCTCCTCAAGAATGTCCTGCATTGGCTGTTCTACCTCTGTTCCTGTGTCATGATCATAAGTCCCTCCCACACAGCAAAGACCAAATGTTCTAGAACTTCCCTGTGGAAGCTGTTCTGGAACCTTCACGCAGGTGAACCAGTGCCTGTTGCTCTCCTCCCTTCTCCCATTCAGTGCCAGACATGCTCCGAAGAAGGTGACATTAAAGATGTGGCAGAACAAGGCTGCCGTGCCTGTGTACAGGCAGAATGACTGCACCGAGCCAAACGGGATCCTGCAGCTCAGGTAGAAGGCCAGGACATCTGTGATGGAGATGGAGATGGCCGCCACCCTGAATGTGTGTGACAGCCGGTCTGAAACACTGTCCTTCACATTGGTTTGCTGCCAGCTTGAGGTCATGATGAACATGTCATCAACGCCAATTCCTATGAAGTAAATACATGTTATGACAGGTAACAACACAGGTAGGGCAGTCTGAATTGTAAAATTGGAAGCGGATGAGTATGTTTTTTTGATACGTTATAAGTGAATGTGTGAGAGAAGAGGATTTTGTTCAGGATCAGGAAAGGGGATGTTCCCACTGTTATGACAAAGGGCACGCCCATGGCAAGCAACAGGCCAAAGCTACTCAGCACAGCAAGGCCAGTGGAGAAGACACAGAGACAGGCCACCCACACCTTATTCCTGACATTGTCTAACCTGTCAAATTGGTGTCCCGTTATTTTTATATTTGATCTGTTTGATCTGTCTCTAAATTAGGCTGTTGTAATTCCAGAGGTTATGTATAGACATGAATAGATATAAATCTAATTCTATTTTAATCTTTTATGGAAGAATATTTAAAACCATTGATAATACAAGATACAAACCTTAAGGAAGATAAAATTGAGAATGAAATAGCAATGACATATGCAATGGCAAAAAAATGGATGACACTCTTTGAGGTTTTCTCAAATTCCTCCTGTCTTGACTTTGTTGTGTAATAAGATATCTATAAAGAAAAAGCATGAATTACATAGTTACTTCAACAAAGTTATTCTGTCATCATAATAGCCTATGTTTCTTATCGTTAAATATTTGAGCCTGCAACACTGCCCTACCTGTGTTGTCGTTTCAGACTCGAAGGACAGTACATCTATAAACTCAGTCAGCCATATACCAGACTTTTCACCATCCTCTTGTAAATAGAAGAACAGTCGTATCGCTTCTGCACTTAATACTACAGCGTTACTGTCCACATTCACGCCTCCGATAAAGTAGCCCATGTGAGTACTGCCATTTTCTGAATGATGCACTGGAAATGTTACATTAATTGATCGGAAATTACTTGCATTATAACTGACCATATCCAGTAAAGTATTTGAAAAACAATTATGGTTCATTTTGGCACAAATATCACTGTATTTAAAGGTTTCTTCGCCAGACGTGGTTGTCATTTCACGTATTATATTCTCGATACGCAAGACCTCTTCAAATGCTTCTGTGCTTAAAATGTTTGTTTCATGTGTGAGTATCACTGTTGCGTAAATTCCTTCCGTGCTTAGTCGCAGACTTGAAAACATAGACAGGTCCTCCGGAAACGTATCTTGGATATATTGCCTTTCCAATTTCCCACGTCCGTCTACAGGAGTGAATTGTTTTTCAATATCGTTTGACGTCCTCTCCTCAAGAAAGTAAAATCCTGCTCCCATCATTCCGGACAAAAATAAGGGAATTATAAGAAAATACCAAGGATGCAGTCCAATAAACTTGCCAATTATCCCAAAACAAAACCGTAAATGCTGTTCAATGAAATACACTTGTATCCTGGCCATGGTTCCTGTAGCCTCCTGTAGCCTCCTGAGCCTCTTTCCAGTGCTTATTAGGCTGCCAGCGCACCCGAGTTCCTCCACTAAACGACTGCCACAGTGAGCCTGTCCAGTGTCCACACTAACTTCTCAAAGCACCTGAGCCTTGGCTACACAATTTATGTGGAAATAGCCGGGGAAAAACAGTAGATGCTCAATAATATTTGCAATGATATCTATATTTTCTCTGTGTTTCTCAAAATGCTAACGCAGTACTTGATGTGAGGCTGCTAATAAGCAGAGTGAGGCTGATGGGAGGCTGTCTTTGCATTGCCTTTTGTATTTCTCCCTGGGTAGCGATTTCAAAGATTAGATTACGTGAAAACACTATAATTTCCCTCTTCTCATTCCATTGCCTCAAGGCGCCTATTCATCTTAACAGTGGTGGACAATACTGAAAGAAAGCAGTTCATCATACAACCACACCTGAGGCAAAGGGTGTGTTCACTTAATGATCTTGAAGCAAATTCAGTCACAATTGTATATCTTTCCTTTTCAACAGGCACGTACAATGCCTTTGCAGAGTATTCCATACACCACAAAGGAAATGTATGCAAAAACTGGAGACTTATTGTTAGCTTCACATGAGGCATTTCCATTGCCATGCATATACTAATGCATTTTAGAAGGTGAGCAACAGGTCACACCTGATTCTGTTAATACTGTTTAATCATTTCAGATGTTAGCCTGTACATTATTACTGATACTAATACCAACATTAACATGACTGGGATTTTTTTTTATAGTTGAATGACAGTTTGTTCTTACAGTTATGGTTAGAATTATTTTACAAATTACCTTCTGGGATTCCCAAATGTTTTTGTATTGGTAGTTGCAGATGTTAGATCTACAGCCTCATAGGCTGAGGAAACTACAAATTGTACCCCCTCAATATAGGGGTCAAATCTCTTTATTAGAGGGTGTAGAACATGATTCTGAAATAAGAAAGTGGGGAATTGTCGTCCGAGTGGCATCCACAATCTTTCAATTGCAGGGCCTATTGACATCTATAGGCCGAATGGACATACACTGATACTGCAAAGGTTGTTGCTGAGAAAACTACAAATTGTACCCCCTCAATACAAAGGTCAACTGTCTATATTGGAAGGTGTAGAACATGGTTCTGAAATAGGGGGTACAATCGCAGTATCAGTGTATGTCAATTCGGCCTATAGAGGTCAATAGGCCACACGTTTGAAAGGCTGCGTACACCACGTGGACTTGGCCTATTATTATGAAAAGAAAAAACAACATTTTGAAATAAAATGAGTTAACTCACTTCTTTTTCTTGGCTATAGCCAACATAAAGTTTTTAACACTTTGATTACAGTTATATATACTTATTTCACTGTCTTACAATCCTAGAATCTACTTCACCATAAATACGACAGTCAGACATGCAAATTATGATTGGCTTTTTTTACTACGTTTATTTTTAACACTCACCGTTCGTAATGAGCGTCTTATAGTAACAGTTTTAGACACAACTTTTATTTTAACATCATCATTTTTAACATCAAAGCAAAATGCAGTGACATATAAGAGAAAATCAGTGTGCACTTCTTATGGTGTTGCTAATTTTACATCCATGGAAGAAGAGACAGTTTCTTAAAACATGGTTTTTTTTGGGGGGGGATGGAAAAGGTCCTACCTTTTCACTCATCTGTAAAATAGTGCAGATATGAACACTGAAGAATGTGTGGGTGTGCTTGTGTGACTGTACATTCATGTGTTTAAGCGCCTTGAGACAATGTGATTGATTTTGCGCTGTATAAATAAAACTGAATAGAATGTGTGTATCTGACACTACGGTTATGGTTAAAACATAAGAGTTGATAGCACAAAAACAGTACGTTCTTATTCAGAGCCAAATAATGGATGTGTTGAGAGAAGATAATCTCAACCCCACGGAGCCAGCCTAGGATGCTGTTTTCCATTCAGTATTTCATGACATGACTGACATGCTTAATAAAACAGAAAGTGTTTGACTTCCATTCCTACTGACCTAAGTTTCAGTAATGCAGGTGTTCTCAAAACCCACATGAGCAACTTATAGGTCTACACTGGAAAGATGTACAGGATGCATGTGAATGGCAGCTTATATATACAGTAACAAAACAGGGAATTTTTTTTTTTAACTGAAGTCATGCAGAGACGTTAATACCATATTGTTGTCACAAGAGAGATACAGTATCGAGTGAGTATGTGGGGTGTGTGATAAAGTATCGTTGGAGGGAGGCACTCCTATTCAGCACAGCATTAGCTTTCCCTGGTAGCTACCACCAGGGGGAGCTGTGCATACAGAGGAGTTATCTTTGCCATAAGTTGCATTAGATTCCACTTCAGTGTAACGATCACATTGAGCGAGAGTGACTCATTGAAACTTTTTTATCACGGACAATTGTTACAAATGAGAGATATATTAACAGCTAATCCTATCTCACCAAATGTAAACCCTGGGCCACATCCATCCATGGCAATATCTAGAAAAGGCCTACCCAAGGAAGAGCAGGAAATATCGAAACTCATGGTGTCTGTCCACCCAGACCCCGAAGGTGATACACACTTTCACACCACCACAATGCACTGTTTGTAGCCTAGCATTGGAAACTGTTTGCACATATATGTTTTGTATAGCTGCAGCTCAAGACATCTCCTGACTCAGGTAAGCTACCCTTACTGATAGCAGCACTGCTGGTTAGGTGTGAGCCTCCCTCACAGTGGGGTGCTGTGACTAAAGGTCAAAGGTCAGACCAGCCATTAGGAATTATGGACAGGGGGACAAAACTGTTCCAAATGGGGCTTCAGATTCGACGGCCATTGTGGTTATCAAGTTTCCTTATTTAAAAATCCTGTGAACTATACCAGCTAGTCAGGTTTTAGGTTAATGCAGCTGAAGTGGTTCATAAAGAAGTACAGGAGATGGTTCTCATTGTTCTCACTCTGCTTCCTGAAGGAGTGGCATTGTTCGTTCCCTGGCTCTGATGGTCAACGGTGACGTGGTTGCATGATGCTATCAGGAGTTTCCCAACAGCATCCACAAAGAACTCTGTCAGTGAAGGAGATAGAGAAGGGACTGTTGAAAGTCCATTGCGTGCATTTTGTTATCATATCTGACAATATGGTGATTCTGTTGTGTGAATTTTTACCAAAAAATTGACACGAAGTTTTAGCATTTCTTTAAAAACTGAACTTGTTATCACAGTGTTTGTGTTTTTCATAGTGTTTGTGGTCTTCATGGGAGAATCCAGAGGTATTGCCCTTGCTTTCACTATTGTCTAGCAGCTTTACTACAGCAGTTATGCGCATACTAAGTTCCAACTGTCTTTAAGCAACCTAAATTTGTGAGGTTGAAAAATCATGGGTTTAATATTACCTTGTGGAAGAGAAATCGACTCCCCACTCGTCAAAAGATTAATACCAGTGAAGAAACAAACACATTTATACACACTCAATCAGAACAATGAAGGAATATAACTGCACATCATCAGGAGTGGCTGAGTGGCAGGTTCTGTAAAGGGGATAGCAAATCCCTCCTGGTGGGGGGAGGGGGAAAAGGGCTTTGGAACTATTCGGATGGTAATGTGGTGATGGACATTTGCACATTGACAGTCAACACAGGTCTCAACTCATTGGTTGACTTCTTTCTTCATGCCGTGCCAAACAAACGTAGCTGCAATGAGACGCTGTGCAGGTTTTCTGCCTGGGTGTGCGAGGCCGTGGATTGAATCAAAAACGTTCTGCCCTCAGCCCTGAGGTACCGGTGGGCGAGGGTGTGAGGCAGAGATGTTGAGTTAGAACTGTAGTCCCCGCCTCAGCGAAAGCTGTGTCAGCCAGCTGCAGTCCTGTGGCTTCTTCCCTGAGGGCCAGGATGCCCGGGTCCGAAACCTGGTCCAAAACCATACACACACACACACACACACACACACACACACACACACACACACACACACACACACACACACACACACACACACACACACACACACACACACACACACACACACACACACACACACACACACACACACACACACACACACACATACACACATTCAATTACCAGTTAGAGAGCTGGAGAGACCTGGTCCAAAACCATACACACATTCAATTACCAGTTAGAGAGCTGGAGAGGTAGTCGGCCATCAGGTGGTTTCCCTGCTAAGTGTTGAATGTCTGTGGTGAATTCAGAATGCATGGTGGCATTGTGGCCGAATAATGAAGACAGTATTTCAACGACTAAATATTTTGAAACTCACCTTTTAGGAAGGTGAAGATTTCTGTATTGAATTTTGAATGCTGGAATTTTGTGTTCAGTTGAAATATACAATACATCGCAGTGCAGAAAAATTCAAGCATTGTTATTGCAATATGTTTTCATTCAGTTTATGTATTTCAACATGCCATTTTACATTGAGGACATTTGGCACTGTTCCATAAGATATGGTCTATCCAAACAAGCTCATGTGTTCTGGAAAGAGGACCGTTTAAACATTCAACATTTGACTATCACTGATAGTCTTTGCATAACTACCACCGGCAATAACGATCCAAAATTGTTATATACCCCATGAACTGTAAAACGATAACTAATGGCCTAAGAGTCCAGTTGTTATGTCCTATTGTGACGCCATTCCATATATTGAAAAGGGCACATGGGAGAACACAGACAAACTAAACCCAGACCAAAGGAAGCAACCCCACACAATGACTTGTGTAATGAGTAACTGATCAATGTGGATTTTAAAAAGAGTGATTAAAACATACTTACCCCAACTGACTGATAAACCTCAGAAGACCTGCCTGCTGCAAAATAATGCACAGAATTAGTGAATAAATGCATGTCAGCACAAGACATCATCAGTAAGCAAACACTACAGAAGGGCAGGCTTAGGGAAGTTTAACTATCTGAACTATAGGGGGTGTTTACAAGTGGGCCTATCTTGATGTTTGAGTGAAACATTTAAAAATATTAATAAAAGAAAAAAGTAATCAAACATTTTCAAACAATAGGCTAACTTTATTTTGATGAACCATACTTTATAGTACCATTAGTTTGCTTGGGGTTTGGGTCAGGATTAACTGACCATTAAGAACTATGCTTAGTAAACACTGATATTACAGGCCTGTTAAAAAGGTGTAATACCTTCTGATTGCTAGTTGGGTGTCTGATATTAGACCATTGAAAACAATGTGTTACTCAGATAACATATGCTGCACTGTACCTTGATTCTTTGAATGCTTTCGAAAACACCAAACTCCACCAAAGAGGACGAGTAGGCCTAGTCCTGAAGCCACCGTAACACAGATCCATATAAGGGTCTGCTTGCCATCAAGAGGTTCTGCAAAGACACAGCAGAAGAAACTTGTTATAGTCTTCATGACACACAGTAAAACATTAAAAAAACCGACACTGAACCAAATACTAACTTTTCAAGAGTCTCAAGAAATGAAGTAGAAAAAAAGCAGCTCTTACTGTTATTGTCTCCACATTTGTGAGAATGTGTGGAAAAACAGAGATTCTATGTGTTTCTGTATGTGTGTGTGTGTGTGTGCATGTGTGTGTGTGTGTGCGTGTGTGTGTGCATGTGTTTGTGTGTGTGCGTCTGTGGTAATGTCATAGCAGAGTCTGCATTACTTGCCATCAGAAAGATTAAACTGATGTTTCTTACTTTGTGGACTTTGGCACACCGTCTCCAATTCCACTGTAGCATGATGCCAGCTGACGTGGTTGCTATGGTTGCAGATGATGACACCATCTTTAATAGAGATGGCAAGGCTGGAGGGTGCAGTCTGTTCCTCCAGTGTGCAGGTGCTGATGTCACAGTTAGAGGTCAGAGAGAGGTCACCAGATCTACAGGTCACTGTCACATTACAGAGGTCACCACTGGATGAGAAAGGCTCCACAGTCAAGAAAGGGGCCGTTACTTGCTCTGCACACACACACACACACACACACACACACACACACACACACACACACACACATTGTTTAAGAGACACTCATAGCACACGCAGCAAACACCTAATTGTTCTATAGTTCAATCACCATCTAAAGGCTTAAACACACATTCCCCATCGGCAGAGCAAAACCATCCAAGACACGCTTTTGTCTTTCACACCAGAATAGCAAGCTAACCTATTTAGTTTCTGGTCCGCTGTACTCTAATTTGCACTGATAACACCTATAAATATAGTAACAGCTATAAATGGCTAGAAATATAAACTTCTGCGTAAGTGAGGAGGTACACATACGAAAAACATCAGTGAAATGCACACTAATGCACGCCTGGGCTGTTTATAGTGCTAACTGTATAGTGCAATTCTACGAAACTTAATTTAGACATAAATGTATTTGAATGTGTGCATATAACAAAAGAGCTTTTTCTCAATGCATTTTTTCTCCACTCATAGAAGGTTGATGAGTTTAAACCAGCTCTGAATCTCTAGCTGCTGTGCCACGTATGGGGTGCAGGACTCCTAACGTCCTGTACATGTCTTTAAGTCAGAAGCATGAAGCCTATATCACTATCAGACATAAATCAATTTGTTCGCATAAAAGTGGGCTGGCTCAACCCCATAACAACTGTATTAGTTGTAAATGCTGTCCCTATCTCATTCTTTTATTCACCTTAATAATCTCTGAAGTGACATTGACTCTAATAAGTGGGATTTTTGCATGGTGACTCACCAAGAACATTAAGCCTGTATTCAGTAACAGCCTTCCTCCCATCAGCATTCATCTCTCCTTTGTAGAGTCCGCTGTCATTATTCTGCAGGTTTCTCAGCTCCAGAGAGAAGGTGGTGCTATCAAACTGTACTCTGCCCTTATAAGCGTCTGTAATTCTTACCTGGCGAAGTTCATCATGATATGGATAATATCTAATAACATCACATGATTGATTAAAGACCCAGACTACATCATCTGTATCCATGTTGTTATTCCTCTGCATGATCAGGGTGACGGAGTTTCCCTCTAGAGCAAACACAGACTCTGGGACACTGGCCACTGCGGAGACAGGATGGTAACAGTGTGCTATAAGTGTCTCATTGTGAGAGAGAGCTAATTTTCATGAGGAATTCACAAACATATATGTGATTATTTAACTATTTACTTTTAATTTTGAGTCACTGTATCAGATCACTTTGAGTACACTGCTGATTTTGAAAAAGTGTCCAGACTGATATTGTAGCAGATACGGTACCTGTGTGAAGGATGGCAGCAAGGAGAGACAAAGTCAATTTTGCATCCATTTCTGTACCTTCGACAAGCCTCTTTCTGCCTGTCAAGACAAAGACAGACTGATGAAGCCAGTGACCAGTAGGTGACAGGCCATAGGTCGCCCATAGGAACTAGCAGCACACGTGACATGACATTTAGATACGTCACACGTAGGGCAGGGTGATATCAAATTATGTTTTAATATTTTTGTTTTTGAAGACGCATGTACACATGAAGCATGCGGCCTATATCACTATCAGACGTAAATTAAGCTGTTTGCATAAAAGTGGTTGGCTCAACCCCATAACAACTGCAAATTCTGTTGCAAATTCTGATCCTATCTCATTATTTTATTTAATCCCGTCCTGGGATTGGCAGTTCATAAATGAGGTGCCTCTTAACTGACTGAGGTAGGATAGTTGAGGTCTCTGGGTTTCCACATTCTTGCTCTCCGTGCTGTTGCTGCTGAAAGGTATGTGATCCTGGTTCATTTCCACTGGTAGTATGCAGCTGCATGACCATTTGTGCCTAAATGTACCGGTGTTTCCAGGTAGTATGTCGCTACTGAAGGTATTGGCACACTATTCCATCTATAACCTTAATCTATGTTTCCCTGTTTTCAGTGTTTGTTCATTCAATGATGTATAGAGATAACATTGAACAATGTTGATGTATTCATGACAATTTGAGACTTGTTTATTATGTATTACCATATACATGACAGATTTAGATTTTAGTTTTTTTCTTTCTGTAAATTTAGTATAATTTCAGCTTTTGTCTGGGTTGTTCTTTTTCTGTTGTATTTATTTGCTGGTCATTTGACATAGCCTAAGCCTAGGTGTGCTCTGGGTCTTGTGTGCCTTTTACCGCCTTCATTGTTGTCCCTTCCAAGCCAATAGGTGCGGTACTGGCTGCCCCAGTGTTCTTCCCTGGTTGGGGTAACCCCCTAAAAGATTGAACCTAGCCCTTTCCCAGCCAGTTAGTCTTAACCCCACCTCCTCTTCCTCTATAGAGCAATACAGAGAGTGTTGTAGCTGTTCTACGGGGCAGGTCGCCAGATCTGAGTCCTCTTCTCCGTGCACTGCATGCCGTACTCCAAGCGGTAGCGTGCGCCACATAATTTGCTGTGATCCCTTTTTGCAGTATCTGTGCCTAGGTGTGTTGTGTGTTTGTGAGTGGACGTGTGAGTTGGCACCAGAGTCAAGAGTACGGGTGGTGTGTCGGTCTCACTCCTTTTCCAGGACCGGTAAACCCCCTCAACAGCTGCTCCATGTAAGCTCCTTCAGTGCCCCCTACTGGTGGCGGCCATTACCCTTCCCTCTTGCCATATGGCTGCTTATGTTGTGGTGGCCTGATGTGGTTTTACCCCAGCTGCACGAACAATCCAATCCGTAGTTTATTATCATTGAAACATGTTTTAATAAATGTCCATTTTTTTATTGAAATAACATGTCTCTGTCATCACTTGAGCGTATCTGTGTGTGAGAGCCCGTTTGTCTCTGTTAGAGGTCTAGTGGGATATCCTGTATATCTTGGTGTAAATGGCCCCAGGTGGAGTAGTCGAGCACTTCAGAGCCAAGACCTGAAAGCCAGTAGGTCACAAAAGGTTACAAACACACATAATTGATAATCTACGTTGACCGCTGTAAAACTGCAAACTGTACCAACTTTGACTGCACTTTGGTGCACTCTCATCATTCGACTGGTTTTGCATGTGGTCCTGTTGTGTCCCTTGACAATGTTAATCAAATCTCAATCTATGAATATTATGGAACTGAGCTTTGTCTGATTAATCTGGTAGATTGAGTCCATGAGGCATCTATAATACATTTTGGCTATTTTTTGGTGGTCCTCATTACCATTTTATTTAGAAAGAACATTTTGCTGCCTACGTAAAGATTCAGCAATACTGTCAAGACCCAGGCAGGTACTCAGGCACAGATCAAGACAAGTCTTTCAAAGAGAGTCATTTAATGGCAAACAGTCCAGGACAACAGGCAAAAATCTAAATCCAAAACCACAGGAAGAGTTTGTAACCAGGAAAGCAGTCATACACAGGCAGATAATCCAAAATCCGTAAGGCCACAAGGCAGTAAGGAACTAAACAGCCTGGAAATTAAAAAAGGAGGAAAAAAAACCTGAAAGAGTTTCACAAAGGTCAGGTAAGTACTTAGGAAAATAAATGAATTGATCTGACAAACTAAACTTGAAAGAGCAGGGTTTAAATTGTGACGACCCCGCCTCTTTTGGTTGCTGGGCGGACTGTTTGTCTTTGTCTGTGTGTTTGTGTTGCAGATGCCTAGCAGGTGTGGTCGGCTCGTCAGTTATTGGGAATACCTGGGTCTGGTGTTCCCAGTACTATAAGAGAACATCCCACTGGTTCCATTGAGACATTCATACAGAGATTCAGAGAGAGAGAAAGGGGAGACTTTGCTCTCGACGCTCTGCTCGCGCCATGCTCATCCTGGCATACTTCTTGCGATACAACACTCCATTTACTGACCTAGCATGCATGCATACAAGCCGACACCACTGATTAACTGACTGCCACACCTCACCGTAGCTTGGACTATTAGTGTCCTGGCTAGTTGTAAATAAACCCTTAGTGTTTTGGCTTGTAAATCTGTGTGAACTTCTGTTATTTGTCATGTCTGTGAGCCGGACATGACAAATTACACAGAGTGATCCAAACAAAATGAAAAAAAAAACAGGTTAACAAGGAAAATGACAGGAACAAGGTGAGGGGCAGAGTCCAGGGCACATGGCAGGGAAAACAAAAATAAACCTGCAAGTGTCAAACACTGGCAGGCAGGAGGAGAATATATCTGAAAATATCTCTATGACGGTTCACAATGGAGATTTTATTATGTTACATCCTATTTAGGATAACATTATGATATGTTATTTAGAAATACGGTGATTGTAACCTCTTGTAGCCTGTGTAAAGATTCAGCCTTACAGTCAACATCAATACTGAAACCATCTTTATGACGGTTCACAATGGAGATGTTATTATGTTACATTTGATAGAGCTGCATTAATTATAGTAAAAAAAAGTGCCATTTCCATTGTTTTGGGCGAAAATCTGGGGGGTAAAAAAAAGTCCCTGACGCCGGCATACAAGCAAAAACAATACGGTGGTGTAGGCTAATGACTAGTTGTGCGTTCAGGCAGCTGGGAATTGGGAAAGTTAAGAACGTCTCACCTCCAAGTTTAGAGCTCAGAGCTCTCAAAAACCTCCCACTTTCCTACTCGTTGATCCACGTGTGATACAATTGGTTAAAAACCCAGACTGCATCATCTGTATCCATGTTTTCGTGCCTCTGCATGGTCAGGGTGACAGAGTTTCCCTCTAGAGCAAAAACAGTCTCTGGGGGACTGGCCACTGCGGAGACGGAATTTTATTTTATTTTATTTGAGTCACTTTATCAGATCACTTTGAGTACACTGCTGATTTTGAAAAAGTTTCCAGACTAGTGGCTACTCGTTGATCCACGTGTGATACACTTCCTACTATTGCACTGTAAAAAATGCACAATTTCTTCAGCTAAGCGTCTAACACTGCAGCTGTTCAGTTGCAACTGTTGTGATTTAATTTTCAAACTTCAAACAGGATGTGCTAAAATGTGCCTGCATTATGCAGAAGCCCTGTTAGTAGAGGAAGTAGCCTCGTCGGTGTAGTTTAACTGAATGAGTAGGTAAGCTATTTACATTTGGGATACTGACCCTAACCTCACTATGATATGCTAAGGTGTGAAATGTATTAATCTGGGCGTAGGGTATCATTGAGTATCATTATTATACTGTTTTATAGGTACAAAAGGTCCATCTAGTGGTAGGAGAGCATCACTGCATTAGACTATGCTCAAGCTAGACATGTCATTTCTAAACAGCTGAGTGGCTTCTTTTAGTCTTCTCATTATATGTCCGTTTCACGCGTAGCATACACCTTCAGCATAACATTTCGGCATTTACTCTTTAGTTAGATGTCAAAATGTGTACTCGTACATTTTCAATGTGACAACCAAAACTATTTAAGACTTAATGTGTGCCTCTATTTCTCCTGGTTACAAGCAATAATATGGATGTCATCAAAGGTATGACAAAACTCAAGATGTCTATTTGTCCTCAAGATGTCCAATTCTTCTGTAAAATAATGCCCTTCTGAATCATAGTGTTTGTCAAACAGTTTCAGAAAAGTTTAGTAATGACATGACCATTGTTCTGCCTTCTGTAAGTAAACCTAAATTTAGTAGCTTTAGTAGCTAGAGATAAGTAAATACTGCCACCTAGTGGACAGCCCACACAAGGGAAGACGCGCAAGCTTGGGTTTCATTTATCGAGTTGTACCAAGAGAGAACACACTGGTTTTCTTTAAGCTGAAGTCATCCTTGAAGAGCATTCTTCCACGCGCGAGCTTTGGATAGTATTTGTCTGTAAGTGCATATTATATTGTGTTTTGTTGTTGTATAAATGCCGTTTAGACATTTTTGGAAATAGGTTGAATGTACGTTTATAAATGTCGCGAATTCACAGCTAATAAATAGATAAGCGATGCTAGCTCTCGCATTCATGCTATCTTTGTGCCACATTGTTTTACGTGGTATTTATGTATGTCTTTGTTTTTGTCTGTTCCAGTTTTACAAAACGTCAATCTTTTATGAATAAGTGCAGAAGGGAAAAACAGTAAACGCAAGAAAATCAAGACTTGTAGTTAGGGATGCACCGATACCGATACCAGTATCGGTATCCGTGCCGATACTTCGTTAAAATACTCGTACTCCTACTCGTTGTTGAATTGCCGATACCAAGCACCGATACCACTCATCAGTATTTCACTGCATCAAACTGGCCGGGCTATGCTGACACAAAATGTGATTTATTGTCCTACCTGTCCTACCATTCTCTGCCAGACTAGTAAGTAGCTTATTTGCCGTCTTGTGTTGCATTTGCTTGATGTTTGACTGTGTTAGGAAAGTTTGTCATAGTGTCAAAGTATTTCAGTATACAGGTTTCGCTAAATTTAGCTGCTAGCATCTCGTTAGCGATTAGCAATTCCGTTGTGCTGCCTTAACGGCGATTTGGGCTCATTTTAAGATAAATGACGACGACAGGAGTAAGGCACAGTGTAAGATCTGCACTACTACGGTGTCGAGGGGCGGACAGGAAAGTACTCTGTTTAACACAAGCAATTTGATTAAACATCTGAAGACGCACCATAGTGCTAAGTACACAGAGTTCACTGATGCTAGTGGCGCAAGACCGAAGCAACCAATCTTAACTGACGTCTTGCAAAAGAAAAAAACGCGCACGCACACACAGAAAGAGAGGTAGAGAGAAAGACTGTGCCACATAGGTTAAGTGATTGTTTGTGTACTTGAGCAGGAGATTCTTCTGATCCTTGTGTAACTGAAATGTGCTCTTGTGCTAATCCAGTAATAGTTCTGTTCACTTTTTGTTAAGCAGACTGTGTTGTTAACTGCAGCAAATTGAATTGCCTTTATCTGGTTATATTTGCATTTTGTCTAATGTGATATTGTCTGTTTGAAGGCTTTTTTTGTGTGTTCAAACCAGAAAGCTCGGTTTATTTTTGGCTTGGGATAGCCTTCTGTTAATTTTGTACTATAGGCTTGACATAATCTGCAGAGGATAAAATAAAATCTGCCTCCAAATTAATTGCACTTTCATGGAGACCAAATCTAAGAAGTATCGGTATCGGTACTCGGTATCGGCAAGTACACAAATAAAAATACTCGTACTCGTATCGGTTTGTAAAAAAGTGGTATCGTGCATCCCTACTTGTAGTTTATCTTTATTCATTCAGGAAAAGTGTAAGCTAGTTGTCTAAGCCTGCTTAGAGGAACCACGCAGGTGGAGGACAGCATAACCATTTCCCCATTTAACTCAATGCTGTGTATCTTCACATTGGAATCTGAACCCTATCAAACTCAATGTGTCTTGTCGTGGAAAATTCACAAGAGTTCACAAGAAACTCAAGATGTCTATTTCAGTGGTGTATCTAGCCCTATTTTAGGGGGGGGGGGCTGGAGACCGCCCAAAAGTTTCCTTAGCCCCCCCAAAAACAAAAAATATATTTTTTTTTTATTTTGAGATCGTCAAATTCACACCTATCAACCGATTTAGTGAACTTATTTTGTTTAATTTTTAGAGTTAGAAATAAAATAGTCTCAAGTAGCACAGGAATCCCGTCTGTTTGAGACTGTGGTGTCAAGCACACGGCTCTGTTTGGTCGTGAGTGAGCGAGCCTTGCGAGGGTGCAGACAGACGTTTAGTAAATAGACTGGGAGCGACTGTCCGACCCAAGCTGGTGAAAGCTGCCATAATCAGCTGCTGGATATAAAGGTATATCACATGAAGTTTAAAATAGTAAAAGAAACTAAATGTTTAAATCATCACGAGTTAATTATAGATGTCCTGGCTCTCTTTTTTCATGGCAGTTCATTGATCCTGTAGCTCAGCCAGCTATAACTAGCTAGTGAACTCTAGCCTACAACGTTAACCTACTCACTTGAGCTGCAAATCTCTACCATTGGAACTGATTGTGCTACAGTATAATTAGCACCTATCTCAGCAGATGTCTTTCAATATGTTTTATTGTTGTGCCATATTTCTAAATCTTAATTTGTAAATTGTTCTTCCTAAAACCATTAGAGGACACTATTTAAAAGGATATTTTCAAAAAAAAACCTAGTTTTGCTGGGTCACATGAAACAATTAGGTTTTATCTAGGGGCTTTGCCCCCCCCCCCCCCCCAAAGTGGGAACCTAAATTCGCCCCTGGTCTATATTTGTACTCAAGATGTGCATTTCTTCTGTAAAAGAATGCCCTACTTAATCATAGTGTTTGCCAAACAGTTTCAGAAAAGTTTAGTAATGACATGATCATTTTCCCATTTAACTCACCGCTGTGTATCTTCACATTGGAATCTGAACCCTATCAAACTCAATGTGTCTCCCATTACTATTTCTTACCATTCCTGATGAAACCCTCTGAAGCTCACTGTTCTCCAACACATCAAACAGCACCACAGACAGATGGTGGTCAGCACAGACCAGCAGGAAGTATCTGTGTTTTTGTGTCGTTCTAATATCTAGTCTCTGTGTTGTCTTACTCCCCTCTATTATTTTATTGTTTGTTGGTTTATTTTGTACATTCTCTTGAATTCTAGTATTTATTACCTCAGAATTGTCTTATCCACTGTGTTGATAACTTTGTAGACAGCATGTGTACAACACTGGTTTATTGAAAGGTGCCACAGAAAAATGGCAGGCGATGTGGTCATGTTGCTCCTCAGTCTTCACAGGACCAAAGTGTTGAGTTTTCCTAGATCGTATTAAGGTGCATTGCACAGAATGAAAATTGACCATCAAGTCATTTTGAACATGACTTGTTGGGCAATATTTATATCTCACCAACAGGTGGTAGGAGTGTCAAAGATTGCTTTCGTAAGGGGAAGTCTTAGCATCCACGTAATTGCATAGGTTACAAAATGGCCGCTGCTGCTGGACCGCAATCACACACATTTGCATTTTCTCAGAGCTTGCATTTCTAGTTCAGCAGCATTAATCCTCTTGAACACTGATGAGCCTCTGGGGCCTTTCCTTCTCTCCGTTCCAGTGACAACCTCAGTACATTTAAAAATCATTATTAGGCATAATAATAATAATAATAATAAAAATGGATTGTTTTACTTTTACATTTTCTCTTAATTGATACTTTTATTGTGTGTAATGTTTTTTTTATGTTTTGGAAGTCGCTTTGGACAAAAGCATCTGCTAAAAAGCCTTAACCATAATGGAATATAAAATGTGCAGCAATAGGCAATCGTAACAAACATTTTAGCACCATGACCAAAAATGACACTCATTGTCTACCATAGAAGACCTTGAGTCCTAGACCTAGAAGACCTTTTTTATATTCCGCAAATCTTTGACATTGACAATATGCCCCTTCATGCAGACTGGAATGATTCCACAGGATCATTTGACATCACTGACGGTCTTTGCATAACTACCACCGGCAATCAGATGGGAATATACACCAGGGTTGACTGTAATACGATAAATAATGGCCTGAGTCCAGTTGTTATGTCCTTTTTGTGAACCCATTCCATACATGACAAATATTAGATGAGTAACCATATTAGTTTCCATTTTATATATTTGAATTGTTTTCATATATGCTATACAGCCCAAGACCTTCACTATAAAAAAAGGAAAATCCAAGATGGGTAAGTCTCTCTGTGTGGTTGTGTGCATTTGTTTACAGCTGTGCTTCATTCCAAAAATGTTATTCCAACTCTGGTCCCTGATCTGCCATACCCTGCATGTGGAGTCCGTAATCACTTAACAAGTGCTGCTTGCAATATACAAAACATGTTTTCTCTCTTAAGGGTCTATAGGAAGCAGTACTGACATCATATGGAATATCTTTGGATTACAGTCTGCATTGCTTGTGTTTGTATTCAAATCTATCCTATTATAAAACAAGTCTGGTAACATAATCAGATTGGAAAGCATGTGTAGATATTTCCATTTTGGGATCAAGACTGGTATAGTTACACCAAAGTAAGAATAAGCTTACACTGAAAAAGCATCAAGATAATTTGGGCTGTGCAGAAAACCATTCTAAAGCATTATAATATAGTATATAATTTAGAAATATTTAACACCCTGTTTAGTCACGTCAATCTTTTAAGATATCAAGCAAGAAACAGAGTCTCAGTAGTACACAGGCTATGGGGTCTCCAGGTCTGTGTTGGGGCCGGTATGGGGTTGGACCTTGCTGTAGATGGTGGAAGGACTAGTACTTCTAGAGGAGACAAGTAGAAACAGAAAATGGTCTATTAAGACAACGACACCTACAGTAAATAGGAACACTTCCAACAAGCCTTTACAAGGGAACTAGACCCGTTTCCCTGTTTGTTTACAGAATTGACACCCACAATAGAAAGACCAATCATCAGCAACAATAGATTCTCAAGACGACCAACTCCAGGATGTATCATTTAGTTTGTCCCAGTATACAGGACATCTGCTTTTTAGCATCCTGTGGTTAGGAATGAATATTACTGTGAGTGAATCTCACTTATCTTTATTTTGATGAACCATCATTTATAGTACCATCAGTTTGCTTGGGGTTTTGGTCAGGATTAACTGACCATTAAGAACTATGCTTAGTAAACACTGATAATACAGGCCGTTTAAAAAGGTGTAATACCTTCTGATTGCTAGTTGGGTGTCAGATATTAGACCATTGAAAACAATGTGTTACTCATATAACATATGCTGCACTGTACCTTGATTCTTTGAATGCTTTCGAAAACACCAAACTCCACCAAAGAGGGCGAGTCCTGAAGCAACCGTAACACAGATCCATATAAGGGTATGCTTGTCACCAAGAGGAAACTCTGGGTCTGCAAAGACACAGCAGAAGAAACTTGCTATAGTCTTCATGACACACAGTAAGCCATGTAAACCAACACTGAACCAAATACTAACTTTTCAAGAGTCTCAAGAAATGCAGTAGAAAAAAAGCAGCTCTTACTGTTATTGTCTCCACATTTGTGAGAATGTGTGGAAAAACAGAGATTCTATGTGTTTCTGTATGTGTGTGTGTGTGTGTGTGCGTGTGCCTCTGTGTGCGTGTGTGTGTGAGTGTGTGTGGATGAGTGCAGAGAGATTCACTAATGGAGTAAAGGGGATCCTTGAGGTAATGTCATAGCAGAGTCTGCATTACTTGCCATCAGAAAGATTAAACTGATGTTTCTTACTTTGTGGACTTTGGCACACCGTCTGGAATTCCACTGTAGCATGATGCCAGCTGACATGGTTGCTATGGTTGCAGATGATGACACCATCTTTAATAGAGATGGCAAGGCTGGAGGGTGCAGTCAGTTCCTCCAGTGTGCAGGTGCTGATGTCACAGGTGGAGGTCAGAGAGAGGTCACCAGATCTACAGGTCACTGTCACATTACAGAGGTCACCATTGGACGAGACAGGCTCCACAGTCAAGAAAGGGGCCGTTACTTGCTCTGCACACACACACACACACACATTGTTTAAGAGACACTCATAGCACATGCAGCAAACACCTAACCAAGTTGTTATATTGAATGAAAAATTGTTATGTAGTTCAATCAACATCTAAAGGCTTAAACACACATTCCCTATCAGCAGAGCAGAAACATCCCAGGCCGCTTTTGTCTTTCACACCAAAAGCGTTTGTGCAGTTGAATAGCAAGCCGCTGTAGCCTAATTTGCAAACAGCTTTAAATGGCTAGAAATATAAACTTCTGCATGATGAGGTACACATGCGAAAAACATCAGGGAAATGCACTCTTAAATGCATGCCTGGGCTGTTTATAGTGCTAACAGTGCAATTCTACAAAAGTTAATTTAAACATAAATGTATTAGTATGTGTGCATATAACAAAAGAGCTTCTCAATGCATTTTTTTTTTCACTCATAGAAGGTTGATACGTTTACACCAGCTCTGCTGGGCCACTTCTGGGGTGCAGGACTCCTAAGGTCCTGTACATGTCTTAGTCAGAAGCATAAATCAATTTGTTCGCCTAAAAGAGGTTGGCTCAATCCCATAACAACTGTATTAGTTGTACATTTTGTCCCTATCTCATCATTTTATTTACCTTAATAATCTCAGAAGTGCATGTGACAATGCCTCTAATAAGTGGGATTTTTGCATGGTGACTCACCAAGAACATTGAGCCTGTATTCAGTAACAGCCTTCCTTCCATCAGCATTCATCTCTCCTTTGTAGAGTCCGCTGTCTTTCTTCCGCAGGTTTGTCAACTCCAGAGAGAAGGTGATGCGATCAAACTGTACTCTGCCCTTATAAGGGTCTGTAATTCTTACCTGGCGAAGTTTATCATGATGTGGATAAAATCTAATAACATCCCACAATTGGTTAAAAACCCAGACTGCATCATCTGTATCCATGTTTTCATGCCTCTGCATGGTCAGGGTGACAGAGTTTCCCTCTAGAGCAAACACAGACTCTGGGACACTGGCCACTGCGGAGACAGAATTTTATTTTATTTTATTTAAGTCACTGTATCAGATCACTTTGAGTACACTGCTGATTTTGAAAAAGTGTCCAGACTGATATTGTAGCAGATATGGTACCTGTATGAAGGATGGCAGCAAGGAGAGACAAAGTCCATTTTGCATCCATTTCTGTACCTTCGACAAGTCTCGTTCTCCCTGTCAAACTGATGAAGCCAGTGACAAGTAGGTCACTGCAAATGTATGACAGGCGATAGGTCTCCCATAGGAACTTGCAGTACGCGTGACATAAAGTTCCGCTATATGTCACACGTAGGGCTGGGCAATACATGGAATTAATTCGATTAATTTTAGTTTTTGTTTTTGAATGATGTGAAAAATCGTGTTTGGTGTTTCCTCTGCGGTTACTCAAACGCCAGCGCCAGCACTTATTTTGAAAGACCATATAGTTGCGATATTAATGTTCACAGCGAAGTTTCTTCCTGTTATGTCAGTCACTATCGGTATCAATATCTGTCGGTCTGTCGTTTGTCATATTGTTTTGCTTTGAGCAAAGCTCAAGAGGTCATGCACATCTAAGGTAAACTATTCACAACACATAGGTCTCTTCAGGACAGAGGACATTCTTAGGAACTATACAGTATAAAAGTGCTGTCCTTGATTATAATCTGTTACAGTTTTTGTCAAATTCACCAAAGTTTTCTGCTTGTTCCTCTAGCTGTCTGTCCAGTGTGTGCAATGAAAACAATATGTTGTTCATGTACAGTCCTGGATCTGCAACTGGGAAAGAAACAAAGCAGCTTTCATCATCTCTGTGTTTGCATGCGGCATGCAGACACAAGTTCTGCAAAAATGAAAGCATTGGCCTTTTGGTTTATCACCACATTGTGTTTCGGTCTGTTTATTTCGTGACTGTTCTCTCATCTGATGCTCGAGGCACGCTGCATGAACTTCCTTCCCTCCTGTGACAGTCTTCCAGTCTTACAGTAAGGTAGCCGACACAAAATGCCCCCCCCCCCCCCCAAAACGTCTTGCAACCCATAAACCCATCTCTGTCTGCTAATGGGCCAGCACCTGGGCTAGGAGTAACTTTCGTAGCTATTTGATGGAGGAACTCTGTAACAACCTTGGATGTTGTTTTAACATGGTCTCCTATGTAATGACACAAACGACTCATCTGACTCCTAAAGGAGCTGCTTGTGTAGCAGGCTGAGTGGTACAGCAGGCCCGTGGTTAGAGTGGGGGATGCCCTGCCCTGCCCTGCCCTGCCCTGCCCTGCCCACGTGTGGTGGCTTCACATGCATGTGACTGAGTCGTCCTTGAAGGTGTGCCATTATGGAACAAAGGAAAGTGAACTAAATACATCTCCATGTAGGTAAAACCCAAAAAAGGAGTAGATTATTATTTATTTTAAGGTTCACAGAATGCAGCAAGATTTGTAAACTCAAGTCTTCCATACAAAATAAACGCATAGGCATTTTAGCTTGTATTTTCACATTGATCAAGTATAATTTGGCCGAATAAAATCCCTGATGCCAGAATGAATAATGCACATACAAGTAAACATGCAAGTAAAAAAATCATTACATTGACGTAGGCTGATTAGGCTTACTAAAGTCAGCTGATAGCTCCTTGCTCAATTTTCGTCTCATTTAGGCTTACTCATCAAACAAAACTTTCTTAAGGTCAACTGAAGCCTTAGAACAGAAAGAGAAGTGTGACATCAAACGTGGCAGAGCAGCATTACTCATTGATCACATGAGATACACTTCCTACTATTGCACTGTCTTCAGCTCAGGTCTAACATTGCAACTGTTCAGTTGAATGTTGCATGTATTATGCACAAATTGCATGTATTATGCAGAAAGCCCTGCTATAAAGTATAAGGCTATGAAAGACTTTCTGAATGACAAAGCATATTCTACACTTAAAGAGATATAATTCAAATAGTTATATATAATAATTGCTATTCATTGGTATTTATAAGGTGGTATGCTATTCTATAGCCAGACCGGCTGTTTGGAGATGTCTCGCATGGGTTTGCTTTCCTGCTCTTGCTCACCTGCTATGGGGAGGTCCGTGTGGTGATTAGAGCCCTATATGTACCAGTGGCATTAACACAAATACAGCATTCAAGTTAAGGAGCGGTTGGAATGCTTAACTCAAACCTGGGAACTTAAACTAACCCAAATCCAGGTCCAAGTCCCCAACAATATCATGAGGAATTATCTTTTCCTATGTATAACTCCAATTTTAATATGTTACTATTTAATATGTTAGCATAACAAGGTAGCCAATGCTAGACATGATGAACTAGTAGGCTTAGTTAGAGATTAGCCTGATGAGAGTTGCTAATGTCATTACACCAAATCTGACTTTAACGCAGCAGCACTTTTTTTTATTTAGACTTGGAAAACAACCAAACGTGCGATGGTAGCAACACTTAGAAACACTGTTAGAGCAACCACTTGAAGCCAGGAAGACATAACGTTTCTGACATTTTAGTTGGACAGGTAATGCACCAGAACAATGATGATTGCTTCCGACTGCATTCAACCGGTGATAAATAACTTTGTCTGATAAGCTTTCTATTCACTGTTGGGAGATTTTATTTTCAGTTGTCAAAATAGGTGGTGATGGAATTGGTGATTACAAAAAAGTGGTGGGGACATGTCCCCATCTTAAGTGACGCCTGTGCCCTGTCCTGCGGCACGGAGCTGATGTAAAATGGTCTTTCATAATGAGTACATACAAAGCGTTTGACAGGCGGGGGCAGGGCCTGTTTGGACTGGGGGGGTTATACTTGATGGCCGTGCAGCCACCTCTCATGAACTAGTCAATCAACTCTGTGTTTTCCCTCCTCCCCTTCTGAGACTCTACACTCCAAACACAGATTCATGGTAGCCTATGTGACACTACCTACTGTGATAAAAACAAGTCCAATCCATGGATCTAGCCACGTTCTGTAACTGTGACAAAAAATGTAATCAATGGATCTGGAACTGGGATAGTGTGAATAGATGAAGTAGAAAGATTGACATAACATTTGGAACAAAAAAATTATTTAACAAACTTAAAGTGCACAGTACCTCCTGTAAATGCATGAAAAAGATTTTTCAGGCAAACAAGTGGGGTGCCAAATGAATGGACATGTAACTTTATAAACACAAACTGCTCTGTCACATTTTTGCACCAATGTGTTTGTATCTTTATCCAACATACATAATCAGTGAATAGAGCCTACATTAGGGTGAATAAGCACCATACAACCATAAGTCCAAAAGCACTAAAAGCACATTAAAGAGGTAGACTATTTCATGCATAGACATACTGGCCCTTTTATTCGTTATAGTGCATACAATGAAAGTCACAATCCGGTTGGTTCTGACCAATGCACTTTGTGTCCAGACCACTTTTAAGAAAATTACCTGTAAAATAACATTATGTAAACCGTCAAAAAGCATTACGAAATAGTCTTGTCTCGCAAACACCGCCAACAGCCTAGTTGGCATCTTTTGGCAATATCGTTGATATTCGCGGGGTGTTCCGACTCAAACCAGAACTAAAGCGTGAATGGGCTGGCTATCTTGTGGGAACGAAAGGTGTGTTATCTCTCCTTCACATGACCATATTCCATCAAAATGTATTTGAAGATGATACCAATAGTAGGTCCACGTAAAAACATACATAAAGTGGCACATTGTTGCATACCATTGCTTTAAGACTCTTTAGAGTCATGCTTTTCGTAAACACCATGTGTACTGGCACTGTACTGTACTGTCATGTATCGCTGAATGAATGGATATTTGTTTTGAGGTGAAGGCAAACCTGAGCCCGCCAGCACGCCCTTCTATATTCTTGTCAAAGTAAAGTTTGAATTGTTTCACAAAGATATAGATATCCTGTAATAGCCTAGTAATGTGGTGTGCTATTGCGAACTCGGACACTCGGAACACACGCGCATATTCATTCATTTAATTAATGCAACCTTTATTTAATTCTCAGGAATTCATTGAGGGTGGCACTCATTTTCAATTACGTCGAGATTACAAATTCAACATAATGAATAACAATAAAAAGTAGTAAACATGTATAGTAAACCTACAACAATTAAATATATCAGGACCACGGAAGGGTCAACAGCCTTTCTCCAGAATCGCGGGGTTTATCTTTAACCTAACAGTTATACTACTCGCTACCAGTGCCCGTCTCTGTCACTACTCAATTAGCCCACTGTTGATAGTTTAATTTTTTCGTGTTGTATACTTTCACGGAGATGTAAACATTTTTTTAAATAATTTTAAATTATGTCGTTCTCTATCAATCACAAAAGTACACTAAAAGATCAGCCTAAGTCACATCAAAATGTAACTGCTAAATTTGCTTGTCCAGTCAGCAGCAAAACGGCCATGCCATTTTAGTTTCCTGATGTTCTTTGGGTAGGCACACGTGAGGCAACTGTTAGTGTGTAAGCCTACAGAGAAGGCCAGAGTGTTGGGCCGCTTGTGGTGCAAAGTAGATGAAATAGTGGGTTGATGTTGTTTTTATTTCTTCCTACTGTGTGCATCTAGGTGGGGTTCTGGGTTGTTTCCACAGAGGAATGACATTTGTATCTTAATTTGTATTAAAATGTTAAAATGTATTCCAGAGCTTACATTTAAAGTAACAGTATGCCGGGATTTACCACTATTTTGATGTGTGTTTTTATGGGCAACTAGTTTTGTCATCTTCAACATACCTGTAGTTTCCACACGCCCCTTAGGCGATGCACTACGTAGTTCTGTGGTCAAAGATGAACCCTGCCAGCAAAATTTAAGAAAATCTTTTCACAGCACAACTTTGCCAACTATATTGCCAAATGACAATTCTGAAAATGTCATGGTTCAGTCACAGCCATCACAGCCATAGGCATAGACGAGTTGCCCACATTACAGTAAAGAACACTTTATGTTTGCTGTGGTCTCTTGAGCTAGTTGTTGGTATGTGTCAGGTTTTACTTTATATGGTGTACATACTGTAGTTGTTTACATCTCACTTGTGACGGTCACTACTCCTTAGTACTGGGGGTGCTTTGTGTGGGTGTACTGACTAGGTGTTGCAGCAAAGAGCAGCTATCATTTTGTTTGAAGTGCAAGTGAGGCACAAGTAATTGCCCTGACTGCCTACAGCTCGTGTGTTACGTGTTTCCTTTCTTTAGTTTCTTCATTGTTGGTGTTGCAGCTCGAGCCAAATGCAAAGCCTTCCAATGCATCATCGTCAAATGGAGTCCTCTGTGCTTCAGCTGTTTCTGCTGGCCTCCATCTTCTACACAGGTACAGAACAGAGCAACATCACAATGTTATCACCATCCTAACAAATAACATGTGTATGGTTATGATAAGAAAGAACTATCACTATGGTATTACTGTACCTGAGCAGTTGAAAGAGAGATATGAACCCTCAAGAGGTAAAATTGTAAATTTGAATGGCAGAATGTATTTTAGACTGAGTTTTACACTTGTGTTTTTGGGCGACTTCAAAAGAATTTGTTTAGAAATGTACACATTACAACTTTGTGAGGCCCAGTTGGTCATATGGTGTTTGGTGTTGGTCTTTTTTTGTGTGTGCGTGTTTAGGCTCAGAGATTTTGTTTAATTTTGTTTCCATAGAGGCAAGAGATGTATATGTGCCTGAAGGACATCATGTCAAACTGGACATTCATGGACATGAAGCCGTTAGGAGGGAGGAAATTAATTATGTGCACTGGTCTTTCCACGGATCACCGTTTGTGAGATATTATCTTACAAAAGAAAAATTATATGTTCTTCCACAATATGATGACCGTGTGAAATTTGATTTTAGAAATTTCTCTATGATACTGAAGAACCTGCAGAAAAATGACAGTGGGCTCTACAGAGGAGAGATTGGTGCAGAGAATGTTTCGTCTACTGAATACAATCTCTCTGTCCTAGGTGGGTTTGTAAATACTTTTTAAAGTTTGAGACTCATGTCGACATTACCTGGCTCATTTAACGTTCAATACATGTGATCTTCGACAAGCACAAGTATTGTATACTTTATTTTTAGTTTAATCAAATGCAAGTATACGTTAAATGCTCTGGAAGGTACTTAAAGGGAAACCTCAGGATTTTTAAGTGCTGAAAATATCTGTTTTGTCATTTTGGGGAACCTCATTATATGTGGTGAAGTTATTCACTGATCTACTAACTGATTCATGCCTTTATTTCAAGCCGTCTTGATTATTGTAATGCAATCCTTACTGGCCTCCCAAAAAAAACAACTGAGAGACTTCAGCTCATTCAAAACTCTGCAGCTCGGCTATTAACCAGAACCAAGAGGAGAGAGCACATTAGTCCAGTTTTAGCTGCTGTGCACTGGCTTCCAGTAACTTTTAGAATTGACTTTAAGGTCCTTCTCCTAATATACAAAGCCCTTAATGGGCTAGGACCAAGTTACATTGCAAACTCCCCAGTCAAATACTTGCCCTCAAGAACACTGTGATCATCGAATGCTGGTTTATTGGAGGTTCCCAGCAAAAGCCGTAAGAAAATCGGGGACGCAGCATTTGTCAATTACGCCCCAGTGCTATGGAACATACTGCCTATAGACATCAGGGAAGCCAGCTCGCTTAACATCTTTGAAAGAAAACTAAAAACGTACCTCTTCACATTAGCCTTTAACTAGCTACCACTTTGCACTATATATATATATATATATATATATATATATATATATATAAATACTTTTAATTTAATTTAAATCTCTACTGGTGATATTAAGGGGTTAGATTAAATATATCTCTATAATTATAATTATAATTTTTTTTTTTTTTGCACTATATCTGAGTTATGTTTCTTTGATGTCTATTTTTATGTGCATGTAATTTCTTTGTGCATATTATGTATTTGCTGTAAAGCACTTTGAGCTGCATTTTTTTGCATGAAAGGTGCTATATAAATAAAGTTTTATTATTATTATTATTATTATTATTACTATATCATAGATAAAGCCTAATAGTGTCAACTGAGTCATGTAAACTGGTCAATTTCACTGATATTTGTATTATTTTGCATACTTATGTTGCCTTAAATGTGCGTCCTTAACCTAAACTAAAATTTCCAAAATGCTTAAAAGTATAATTACCTCAAAAAGATTTCAGTAACTGGAATAACATGATTATTTGTTACTTTCCATCTTGCAGGATACGTTATACCAGGTTTATGACCTCATAATAGTTCTAGAATGTTTACTATGATTTTGCAGCTTATCTGTTGATCTTCCATGTAGCATGAAGTCAAACTCTGTTAAACTACAGGAACCAGATGTGCCGTGTGATGTGTCTTTATCTTGCAATACCCCTGCATGTGTGTGTGTGTGTTTTCATCAGAGCCAGTATCAACTCCCAACCTGACTGTTGTGTCAAACTGGTCCAGCGCTGACTCCTGTAATGTGACACTGACCTGTAGGGGTCATGACCTCTCTCTGACCTTCATCTGCAACGGCAGCACCTGCACACACGAAGGAGGGGCCATTATTGATACCCCCCTTGTTGTCGTGTCCAGAGATGATCACATCATCTGTAACCACAGCAACCAAGTTAGCTGGAGCTACACTGTCTTGGGAATTAGACAAGTTTGCCCAATTTATTTCGGTAAGGCTTTCAGACAAATCAGTTTTCATTATCAACCAAATGTGTTAATTTCATGCTCAAAATGTACTTGTAATGTCACATTTTATTGTCATTCTTCATGACTGCTTTAGTAGCAATTTATCAAACTGAATAAATGTTGGATGTCTTTAGATGTATAATGGAGATGATGCTGGTGATATATTTCCTTTCAGCACAAAGGTCAAACTCCTCTGGAGTCGGAGTTTCATCACAGATGTGGATCATCATCTCTGTTAGCTTCCTTTTAGCCACTGCTGCTGGTTTCGCTCTCTTCACACTAAGAAGCAAAATAATGGGAAAATGGAAAGGTAAAGGTACTCCACAGAACCTTTCATAGTTTGTCCAAATGCCCAACATGATTTCAGTTACCATAGTTTGGCAGCCAATTGGCTTAGTCATTCATGTTTCAATGATATCTAGCGAGACGCTAATTCTGTACATTTTTAGGTGGGAATGCTGCCTGTTCTGATTCTGAGGTAATTATCCTCTATATGTGTATCATGCTAGAAGCAGATGTCAAATTAGTGCTGTCAAAATTACCATGTGGATTTTTGCGATTCATTTAATTTAATTTAATTTAATTTAATTTAATTCAATTTAACGATTTTGAAAAAATTTACACAAGTGCCTGTTTTCTGTCATTATTGATGTTAATGCATTAGCAATGTAATGGTTAAAATATCTGGGGGCATTCAACATACATCTGACATGGAGCTTAGTTGAATTCACAAACTTGGAAGCTCCTGCACTCAACAGGTAATCTGTGTTTAAAGTAAAAAAGATTATTAGTATTGTGACTTAAAATATACTTAATTTATGTTGATTCTACATTAATTCTGTGATTTTACATTTTAATATCCATTATTACAAGTCTGAGTTTTAGAAGGTAAAAACAATGATTAATCACAGCAAATTGATTCATTTAAAATCAATTGACTAATTGATTGCTTCATTACATAGGAGTAGGGTTTTTAGATGAGACACAATATGTCTTCTTTCAGGTTAAATCAGTGAAATGATTTACCAGTGGTCGATCCTTTCTCTACAGGTTGCCCATATATATGATCTGCCTGCACCTCAGCCCCTCCCCTCCAGCTCTGGGTCCATCCCCTTCCAGCAGGTTTCGTCCAATGAGATGCATCAGCCCTCCCCTCAGCCTGAGAGCTTTTACTCTCTCCTGCAGCTGTAAGCTAAAGACTGCCCTCTCCTGGTAGTGTCTCGCCATAACATATGGCCCTCCTGCTTTTGTCGAAGCTATCGTAGGCAGTTAGAATCTCTTCTGCTGTAAAGTCTACTCGAGAAAGGGAGTACAGCAGGGGTGGATTATAGGGTTGCTCATATAGAAAGAAATTACTTACAAATATGTTTTTTCTTTTAAATAATTGACATAATTATCAGATCTTGTCACATGCGGCACAAAGAAATTGTGTTCTTTCCACACCTGTTTTCTGTGTCACCTACATTCAGCCAGTCTTACATCAGGTGTATTATCTACCAGTGTTATATTTTGGCGTATTTGTTGTGTTATCAAGAGTGCATTGAATTAAATCCCCATTCACAGTTTGCCCATTTGCAGATATATACAGCATATGTAATATGTTACTTTATGTTATAGTAATACATTGCATGTTGCCATATGTATGCCACTCATGAACATACATTAGAGTATAAAACGTCTGATCGATGGATATTGGCCTGTCATGTACCTTTGGACTTTTCTGTTGATTATTTTTTAATCTTTTAAGTTTTTTGATTTTTTTATCTGTTCATCATTATATCTTATAATGTCTTGACATGATTTGTTTATATCATGAATGTTGTTCTGATCTATTCTATGCCTGTCGTTTTTTATACACATTCATCCAGTCATGTCCTGATGGTCTTTTTTCATATTATGAGCCAGCAGTTTTAATGCACAATTCTATGAAGCAGAATGTTTGGGTTCAGCAGACTCCTGGCAGTGGCCTTCACATCTTGGTACTGGGTGCCATTGGCATGTCACTCCTCGTGCCAGTGGCATGTACTTCCTGATGCCATATGTTGATTAAAAAGTTAACCCCTACTTATTCATTGGCTGGAATCTCAGATGAGACACGTGTCCTTATGTTAGAATGCGTACATTGTCTTAAGATAGGGTTTGTGATGTATTTAAGAAGCATTTTTTATATTTTTTTAAATGTTCTGTACATCCTGGCAGCAATGAATAAATGAAATGCTCTGACAATAAAAAGAAGGACATATGTCTTCTGTGGCCATCTTTGGGCTGTAAAAAGCCTTTCCAATAATTTATTCAGCCATACTTGTGTGCACTCTGCCCATGTACTCATTGCACGTGACCGGAGTTGTCCACAAGGCTAGGGAGACATATTGTTAAAGCTAGCTAACTAGTCACACAAGAATGGCAGATAAAAGTTCAAGGGCTGTGTACAGAAAGGCCCCCATAGTTGACAAGCACAAACTCTGTGACACAAACTTGGAAGCACAGTCCAATACATGGGTTACGGGGATTGTGCAGGCACAGCCACCCAACATGCCTCCTCCTCTCAGTCAGCCTGACAGTCGACCAGCCATGGGCAGCAAAGGAGATAAGGACCTGAAAAGTAACATTACTTTTGAATTTTCATTAATGACCACTCCGTGAAATTCAACATGGTCATCATCATATATTTGTACATATACTATGCTATACAGCTGAGACCTTCTCTATAAAAACAGGAACATCCAAGATGGATGTCTCACTTGTGTGATTGTGTAAATTTGTTTACAAGATGTGCTTCATTCCAACGCTTCCCTCCACCTCTGGTCCCTGATCTGCCATTCCCTGCACGTGGAGTCAGTAATCACTTAACAAGTGCTGCTTGCTCACGTGGGTCTTCTCTCATCCACAAGGCCTGAGTCTCTACCATTCAGGACAAGATGTATACAATTTAACTGAATTACCACACTGAAAGGAGCATTCAGTAGAATTCATTTATTGACATAGATCAATTAACAGTTCTAAGGTGACCAGGGTTAGTATCCCAGTTTCTTCCTTTCCCATAATCTGGGTTTGTAATTCCAAGGGCAAATTCTACTCTGCTTATAATACATTCTGTATGCCAGCCTATTCACCCGTAATATATAAACAAATGCCATCACTGACGTAGTTTTCTGCTTCATTGCTTTGCTTATCCTTGTAATAGTAACCTTATGAGGACACTGTATACCCACTAAGCTGTTCTACAACCAATACTTGGAATGCTGGCTCTCTCCATTTCTATCCACTATTGAGTCTGTACATTTCATCTATATACCTTCTTCTGTGTTTCTTGGAATCATATACATATACATGTAGCCTATTCTAGACATGAAAAACTAGTAGGCCTACTTAGACATTAGCTTGACCAGAGTTTCTATTGTTATTACACCAAATCCAACTTTAACGCAACAGCACTTTTTAAAATGTAGACTTGGAAAACAACCAAACTTGTGATGGTATCAAACACTTAGAAACTCTGTTAGAGCAACCACATGAAACCAGGAAGACATAACGTTTCTGACATTTTAGATGGACAGGTAATGCACTGAAACAATGATGATTCCTTTCGACTGCATTCAACTGGTGATAAAGAACTTTATTTACTATTTATATACTTTCTAATCACTGTAGGGAGTTTTTATTTTCAGTATCAAAAGTTTTGGGGATGGAATTGGTGACTGCAGAAAGTGGTGGGGAAATGACACCTATGCCCTTTCCTGCAGCACAGATATGGCAAGGTTTAACATCTTTCATAGTGAGTACATATTAAATGATTGACAGGCGTGGGCAGGGCCTGTTTGGACTGGGGGGCGGGGGATACTTGATGGCCGTGCCTCTATGTCTCATGAACTAGCCTCCAAACACAGATTCATGGTAGCCTATGTGACACTACCTACTGTGATCAAAGCAAGTCCAATCCATGGATCTAGCCACGTTCTGTAACTGTGACAAAAAATATAATCCATGGATCTGGAACTGGAATAGTTTAAATAGATGAAGTAGAAAGATTGGCATAACATTTGGAACATAAATGTTTGTGGTTTCTGGCGGGCATGAAATTATTTAACAAAAGTGTACAGCACCTTCTGTAAATGCATAAAAGAGAATTTGCAGGCAAACAAGTGGGTTGCCAAATTAATGGACATGTAAGGGCTGAAACACACCAAACGCGTTTTTAAAACGGCAGACGCTTCAAAAACGCCTTGGCAAAGTGCGGCGGACAAAACATTCGCAGGATCACCAGGCTGTTTTGCCTGGCGCCTAGGAAGCGGGGCTGCGTGCGCCACCTGCCTGGGCCGAGTGTGCCCTTCTGCCCTTCACATGATCATATTGCATTAAAATTAATTTGAAGATGATACATGCTCGTAAAAACATACATAAAGTGGCACATTGTTGCATTCGGTTGCTTTAAGACTTTGTATCGCTGGATGAATGGACATTTGTTTTGAGGTGTTGGCATTGAAACCTGAGCCCGCCTTTTTTCTTGTCAAAGGAAAGTTTGACAAACAGGTAGCCTGTAATAGCTTAGTAATGTGGTGTGTTGTTGCGAAAAACAAGGACACTCACAGCGCATATGCATTCATTTCATCAATGTAACCTTTATCAAATGATCGTGAATACATTTACAGTAGCCCTAGTTTTCAATGATAACGAGATTTCAATAAAACATAATAAATAACAATAGAAAGTAATACACATATATAGTAAACCTACAAACATTTAAAATGTCAGTATTGTATTAAAATGTAAAAACATGAATAACTTTATTCCATAGCACACATTTAAAGCAACCGTATTGAGGGATTTACTATTTTTTAATATGTGTTTTTGTGGGCAACTAGTTTTGTTATCTTCAACATAAGGTCAGTACTCCTTAGTACTGGGGGTGCTTTGTGTGGGTGTACTGAATAGATGTGGCAGCAAAGAGCAGCTATCATTTTGTTTGAAGTGCAAGTGAGGCACAAGTGATTGCCCTGACTGCCTACAGCTTGTGTCTTACGTGTTTCCTTTCTTTAGTTTCTTCATTGTTGGTGTTGCAGCTCGAGCCAAATGCAAAGCCTTCCAATGCATCATCGTCAAATGGAATCCTCTGTGCTTCAGCTGTTTCTGCTCGCCTCCATCTTTTACACGGGTACAGAACAGAGCAACATCACAATGTTATCACCATCCTACCAAATAACATGTCTAGGATTATGATATGTCAATATGGTATTACTTTACATGAGCAGTTGAAAGAGGGATATGAGAGTGGTGAAATTGTAATTTTGAATGTCAGAATGTCTTTTAGACTGTTGCACTTGTGTTTGTGAGCGTCTTCAAAATCATTTGTTTAGAAATGTACACATTACAACTTTGTGAGAACCAGTTGGTCATATGGTGGTTGGTGTTGGTCTTTTTGGTTGTGTGTGTTTTGTGTGTGTGTTTAGGCTCAGAGATTTTGTTTAATTTTGTGTTCACAGAGGCAAGAGATTTATATCTGCTTGAAGGACATCATGTCAAACTGGACATCCACGGACATGAAGACTTAAGGAGGGAGGAAATAGATTTTGTGCACTGGTCTTTCCATGGACAAGTTGTGAGATATTATCCTGCAAAAGAAAAATTATTTGTTCCCGATGACCGTGTGAAGTTTGATTCTACAGACTTCTCTATGATACTGAAGAACCTGCAGAAAAGTGACAGTGGGCTCTACAGAGGAGAGATTGGTGCTGCAGAGAATCTTTTGTCTACTGAATACAATCTCTCCGTCCTAGGTGGGTTATTAAATACTTTACAACTATTACAATGAGATTCATGTCAACAGCACTTGGCCAATTTAAAGTTCCTTCTTCTTTGTCTTGCAATACCCCCGTGTGCGTTTGTGTGTTTTCATCAGAGCCAGTATCAACCCCCAACCTGACTGTAGTGTCAAACTGGTCCAGCGCTGACTCCTGTAATGTGACACTGACCTGTAGGGGTCATGACCTCTCTCTGATCTTCATCTGCAACGGCAGCACCTGCACACACAAAGGAGGGGCCATTATTGATACCCCCCTTGTTGTCGTGTCCAGAGATGATCACATCGTCTGTAACCACAGCAACCAAGTTAGCTGGAGATACACTGTCTTGGGAATTAGACAAGTTTGCCCAATTTATTTCGGTAAGGCTTTCAGACAAATCAGTTTTCATTAACAACCAAATGTGTTTATTTCATGCTGAAATGTTCTTGTAATGTCACGTTTACTTGTCATTCTTCATGATTCCTTTGTAAAAGTTTATCAAATTGAATAGATATGTGATGGCCTTAGATTTCTTTTACATCAGCAGGTATGAAATTGTATGTGAAGAAATACATAATGAGATTTCATTGAAACTCATAATGATGATAATGGAGATGATGCTGGTGATATATTTCCTTTCAGCACAAAGGTCAAACTCCTCTGGAATCGGAGTTTCATCACAGATGTGGATCATCATCTCTGTTAGCTTCCTTATAGCCACTGCTGCTGGTTTCGCTCTCTTCACACTAAGAAGCAAAATAATGGGAAAATGGAAAAATAAAGGTACTCCAAAGAACTTTTCATAGTTTTTCTAAATGCACAACATAATTTTAGTTACCAGATAGTTTGGTAAACACTGGGAGAAATCTTCTGGCAGCCAATTGGGAATCATCATGGCCCCCTTACTTTTCACTACAAACACAATTAATGTTTGAATGATATCTGGAGCCTCTCTCATTCTGTTCATTTTTAGGTGGGAATGCTGCCCGTTCTGATTCTGAGGTAATTATCCTTTATATGTATATCATGCTAGGAACAGATGTCAAATTAGTGATTCATTTGAAATATTTAACGATTTTGAAATAATGTCTTCAAGTGCCTGTTTTGTTAATATTTATGTCAATGAATAAGCAATGTAATGTTTAATATATCTTGGGGCATTCAACATACATCTGACACGGAGCTTAGTTGAATTCACAAACTTGTACATTTATTGCGCACTCAACAGGTAATCTGTGTTCAAAGTTAAAAAGAACATTAGTTTTGTGATTTAAAATATACTTCATTCATGTTGATTCCACATTAATTCTGATTTTACATTTGAATATCCAGTCTCAGTCTCAGAGGGGGGAAAAAAAAGATTAATCACAGCAAATTGTGTGATTTAATTCATTTTTAATTCATTGAGTAATTGATTGCATCATTACATAGGAGTAGGGTTTTTAGATGAGACACAATCTGTCTTCTTTCAGGTTAAATCAGTGAAATGATTTACCAGTGGTCGATCCTCTCTCTATTTACAGGTTGCCCGTACATCTGATCTGGCTGCATCTCAGCCCCTCACCTCCAACTCTGGTTCCATCACCTCCCAGCAAGTTTTGTCTAGTCACTAGACTCTAGTGGGATTCATCAGCCTGAGGCCTTTTATTCTCTCCTGCGGCTTTTAGCTAAAGACTGCCCTCTCCTGGTAATGTCTCTCCATTACATATGGCCCTCCTGCTTTTGTCGAAGCCATCAAATCACAGTTCATATTTTGTTTCTGTGGTGAAACAATATTGGTATGTTTGTATTTATTATTATTTCATTGGTTCTTGAGGCTAGCTGAGTTTAGTCAAGTTAGTTTTCTTGCTGTTCTCACTTCAGATATAAACGTGAATTCAGATCTGATGGTCAGAGATCCTTCTCTTTTTTACCTTCCTCTTATGTACAGATACGTGTGCAGTGCTATTTATTAATCCAATTCATACAATGCAAACTCTGCCATTATGATGATTAATGTTTTATATAATAGGTTAAATACCCATTCACAGTTTGCAGATACTGTACAGTATATGTAATATTGTAATATATTGTACATATATTTGAGTATAACATGTTTGATTTTGGACTGTCAGGTCCCTTTGGACTTGCCAGTTTATTTTTTATCATTACATCTTATAATGTCTTGACACGACTTGTTTATATCATGAATGGTGCTGTGATCTATTCTATGCCTGTCGTTTTTGATACACATTCTTTTTTTTTCATATTTTGAGCCAGCAGTTTTAATGCACAATTCTATGAAGCAGAATGTTTGGGTTCAGCAGACTCCTGGCAGTGGCCTTTACATCTTGGTACTGGGTGCCATTGGCATGCCACTCCTCGTGCCATTGGCATGTCACTCCTCGTGCCAGTGGCATGTGCCTCCTCGTGCCACATGTTGATTAAACAGTTAACACCCACTGCCTCATTGGCTGGAATCTCAGATGAGACACGTTTCCTTATGTTAGAATGCGTGAATAGCCTTAAGATAGGGTAGGCGATTTATTTTGGAAGTATTTTGTTATATTTCTTGAAATTCTCGGTACATCCTGGCAGCACTGAATAAATGAAATGCTCTGACAATAAAAAGAAAGACAAATGTTTTCTGTGGCCATCTCTGGGCTGTAAAAAGCCTGTCCATCATTTAATTCAGCCCTACTTGTGTGTACTCTGCCCATGTACTCATTGCACGTGCCTGGACTCTTTCACAAGGCTAGGCAGACATATTGTTTAAGCTAGCTAACTAGTCACATAAGAATGGCAAAAATAATGGTTCAAAGTGTTCAAAGTTGGTTTTTTTTGGGGGGGGGGGGGGGGGGGATTTGTTCTTTTTCTGAATGATCTAGCCAACATAGCATATGTATTTGCCCAACACTAACACTAGTAGTCTATGTAGCTATGTTTACATGAACCTCGAATCTATCGTATATATCTGCATTGTAGTTTATGGTATTTATCTTTAGTTAGTCTTTATTGGATTTGAATGGCTTATTTGTGTGTTTTTATAGTTGTGTGAATGAGACACTGAGGTAGTTGGATTCTACAATATGTGCGTTGCTTTGCTGTGTGAGATTGAAATGATTACTGTCGAATTTTGCAGAGCAATTATTACAACACCAGGAACACACATTAACATGAATATGTTACTCCTGTTCCCTATTTTATCCCTGTTCTTGTCCAGAATAGAGGGCAGATCTGTAACCCTGAATATCACCGGATTCAACCAGTCTACTGTAGCAGTTATTATGGTAGAGTGGTTCAGTTAAGAGTGAATTATGAGGGACTATCCTGACAGATTATTTTGCAGCCACACCACACTGAGCAGGCCCGATCTCATACGATCTCTGAAGCTAAGCAGTGCTGGGCCTGGTTAGTGCTTGGATGGGAGACCACTTGGGAATACCAGGTGCTGTAAACTGAAGCTGGGTGGGCCAATCCCTCGCTCAGTGGATTTACTGGATTAATGAAACATCGAGGACAAGTGGATGCCAAATTCGGTGGAAACTCACTATCGATAGCTTTGTTTTAGGAAAGTGCAAATAATGTTTTTTTAAAGGTCTTATATTACTCCATCATTGAATCATTTTTTGAAAATAGATACTTTCATACATTTAATGAAAGGCATCTGGTAATGGTAATTAGTTTTATACTATAATTGAAGATTCAGTCTTAGGTTTGATCAGTCAGGATTCAGGTTAATTCTTGAAGAATGGCGGCCGACCACTGTGAGACAGAGACTGAGGATCCATCCTCCCTCACAGAACTTCACCTCAGTATATCTGATTATCCCTTGAGGGACAGTCTGTTAAATACACTGATATTTAAGGGGTGTTACTGTCTATTCAAATGGGCCATGGGTGCAGGGCTCTTTGTCTCGACCGGGGGAGGGGGAGGTGAAAGTCTCTGTCTCACTTCACTCATCAGGTCAACCCCAAAAATACCTTCACCCAGGAATGTTAACATGATAGTTAAATCCAAATAAAAGTAACAATTATAAATAGGTATAAGATCATTGAATTATTGACTATGGCATATTCTTATTAACTATACCGGTCCCTTCACTGGTAGTGTCTGGAATAGGAAATCTGAAGCCTGTAGCTACTTGCATTAACTCCTTCCCAGCTCAGATCCCGTTCTCATTTGACTCATGAAGAACTCTGACCATTAAGTGTCATACAGTCATGTAGCAACATTTGTAAATTCAAGCCTTTCATACAGTCAGCTCAACAAATGAGATCATGCTAGTGGGGCAGTAAGTGTGAGGTTGGGCAGGGCTGAGACTGGTGCCCTGCATGGTGGATGCCCCATGAGGTGTGTGTGTGTGTGTGTGTGTGTGTGTGTGTGTGTGTGTGTGTGTGTGTGTCCCTCGAGCAAAGCCAGGAAGACATAACGTTTTTGACATATTAGATGGACAGGTAATGCACCGGAACAATGATGATTGCTTCCGACTACATTCAACTGGTGATAAAGAACTCTGTTTAATAAGCTTTCTATTCAGTGTTGGGAGTTTTTATTTTCAGTTGTCAAAAGTGTTGGGGATGGAATTGGTGATTACAGAAAGTGGTGGGGAAATGACACCTATGACAATTCCTGCAGCACAGATATGGCAAGGTTTAACATCTTTCATAGTGAGTACATATTAAATGATTGACAGGCGTGGGCAGGGCCTGTTTGGACTGGGGGGGTATACTTGATGGCTGTGCCTCCACCTCTCATGAACTAGCCAATCAACTCTGTAAAAACTTGACATGAGTTTTCCCTCCTTCCCTTCCGAGACTCTACACTCCAAACTGAGATTCATGGTAGCCTATGTCAGCGGTTCTCAAACTGGGGTCCGCGGACCCCTTGGGGTCCGCGACGCCTTGCCTGGGGGTCCGCGAAAAAGTCTGGCTTCCAAAGTTTTTTTTAAATTTTTTTAAGTTTAAAAAAAAAAAATTATTGCAATACAGTATACAAAACATGTAGACTAATGTTACACGCTGTACCGATACTAGACAAGTTTTGAAAGGTATAAGTATAGTTACTTCATTAAAATAGCACGCAATCAGAGTGCACTCACTGTTCCGCTCCCTGTCAGGCTGCCTGCACGCATTGACTGCAAGGGCGGGGCTGCCCAACTCTCACCCATGCAACAGACAGCCTTCACTCACAGCGAGTGATCTCAGGGGAGACATGGCCTCATGTGCAGGAGCTCTGGCCAACCGTCCTCGGCTTGTTTTAAAAAAATAAGTGAGATCTGGAATTACTTCGGATACGAAGCAGACTGTGAAGGAAAGCCCATCGACACACAGAGACCCGTCTGTAAAACATGCTTCAAAACCACTCAGGCAAAGGGAGGTAACACGTAAAATATGGCTAAGGACCTCTCAGACAGACACCCCGAACTTTTCAGAGAGTTCAAAGAACGACAGGTTAGCAAATGTGATTAAAAACATGCCCACAAGGTCACCCATATACAGCCTAACACGAGTAGCCTTAGCCTAGTTTAGCGACAAGCGATTTTCCCCATCACAGAATTTTGACTATGCGTAGTACAATGATCATAATGCAGTGTGGTTAACGTAACTAAACCGCACTTTTCACGCTAGTAATGTTAACTGCCATAATCTGCAAGTGATGCATTTAATCTTCCATCAGTACAGGTCGTGTTTATCGTTGCAGAAGGCCCTTTTTTAAAGATAGGTTAGCCCTATTGCATGTAGCTATTCTCGTTTAGGACGTTGATCTAGCTTTCAATTTGGCTGCAAGAACGTAGCCCAGTTCATTGTCAAAATTAACCTCTAGAAAGAAAACGCTATACGTGTATAATCAATGCAGTGATGTCACCATGTTGCTTCCATTAGTATCTTGCTGGAGGCTAATACTATAAATGCCAATTGTTAAGTGTTCGTGACAACGCTAATACAGACAAGTGCTCATCACATCAGCCATAAAACAACTGCAGATTTCTGGTTTCCAAAGGTTGCCATCGTTCAGTGACAACAAGACCGGGTAAATAAACTGCACTGGACAAACTATGTGCTGAGAGACAGGAAACACCCTTCTCATTGATGACACACACACACACACACACACGGCGTGTCAGTCTGGGATACCAGTTTTTGATAACATTAGGGGGATATTTCATGTTTGTTAATGTCTTTGTTAAAAAGAAATCTTCAGAATCATCTCCGTAGGGGAAAACCCTACAATCTGCTTTGATAAAAAAATGTATTCCATCAATATTTGTTTTTTATGTAAGGTAAACATTATTTAGCTTCTCAGCACATTTTCCAAAAAATAATTTACAAATCTATCCTACATACTGTCAAGTAATGCCGAATGTAATACAATGATTATCTAAAACTCTTGTAATATTAGTACTGTATGATTTTAGAGTAAAAGAGTCCAAAAGCATAAAACATTACAAATAGCTATAAGCCTATATGGTTTAATTTGGGATGTGATTATGAGGGGGTCCTCGGAAAATGTTCTACCCTTTGAGGGGTCCCTGGCCCCAAAAAGTTTGAGAACCCCTGGCCTATGTGACACTACCTACTGTGATAAAAACAATACCAATCCATGGATATAGCCATGTTCTGTAACTGTGACAGTACCTCCTATAAAAAAGTTCATGAAAGAGATATTTCAGGCAAACAAGTGGGGTGCCAAATGAATGGACATGTAACTATATAAACACAAACTGCTCTGTCACATTTTTGCACCAATGTGTTTGTATCTTTATCCAAAGAAAATACATAATCAGTGAATAGAGCCTACATTAGGGTGAATAAGCACCATACAACCATAAGTCCAAAAGCACTAAAAGCACATTAAAGAGGTAGACTATTTCATGCATAGACATACTGGGCCTTTAATCCGTTGTCGGCATTAAAATGAAAGTCACACCGTGATTGGTCCTGAACCAATGCACCATGGGATCTTGGATCACCACTTTAAAGTCCTCTCAAAGGCCAAACCGCGATACTTGAATCTGAACCTTCTACCTGCACCGAGTGAGTATTCATTGTAAGATAATATGCTACCAAATGCACTATTGAGCGGTGTAAAACTAGTTAGCTACCTACATTCAAATCATGTAAAATCCTTGCAAACACTGCCTACAGCTAATTTGCTTCTTTTGGCAATATCGTTGGCAATGTGCTGTGTTGAGGGTTTTTCTTACATTTTCGCGGGGTGTTCCGACTCAAACCACAGAACTACAGGGTGCATAAGCTGGGTAGCTTGTGGGAACGACAGGTGTGTTATCTGTCCTTTACATGACCGTATTGCATTACAATTAATTTGAAGATGATACCAATAGTACGTGCTCGTAAAAACATACATAAAGTGGCACATTGTTGCATTCTGCTGCTTTAAGACTTTGTATCGCTGAATGAATGGGCATTTGTTTTGAGGTGTTGGCATTGGAACCTGAGCCCGCCCTTTTACAAAGGAAAGTTTGACAAACAGGTAGCCTGTAATTGCTTAGTAATTGCTTAGTAATGTGGTGTGTTGTTGCGAAAAAACAAGGACTCTCGGAACAGGCGCGCATATTCATTCATTTCATCAATTTAACCTTTATTTAATTCTCGTGAATACATTTGTGATGTTCACATAAACTAGGTGTTTTGATATAGGTACTGAGAAGTCAGTTAATGGCTCTCCGGTACCTTTTTATATGTATGCTGGACATAAATCCAGTCTAGCCATATATATATATAAGTACATGACCCCATCTGACTAGAATAATGGGATGAGTAGCAAACACCTAGGCCTTCAAATTAGGAGGCTAGCCCTTTAACTAGAGACGCTCCTGGGTTGACTGAAGGCAGGTGAACGCTCAAAAGGGGGTGGTGGGAATGTGTTGGAGGGGAGTAGTGGCGGCAAGCTAAGGTTTAGGAATTATCTGAGACAACTTAGACAGCCAAAGGCCTATTTTTGTTTCAATCTAGTTTTGTTTCTTTATTTATGTTTATTGTTTACATTTTCCACTGAGGTTATTCTCAAGTCCGTTGCATTGAGGATTACCGGGATACGGAAGATTCCTTCCAGCTCGGGAAGCGGTGAGAAGGGCGATATTTCTTTTTTTTTGTTCCTGTTTTACGCATGGTAATGCCTTGCGATTTTTGAGTTAGAAGAGGATTGGGTTCGTTTTTGTGGATAACGTTTTGGATTACTGTTTCACACGGGATTGTTCCTGAAACGGGCAGGTACATTATCGCGGAAGCAGGCCGACACTTGCGGCCTGTCGGAACGCTGGCACTTTAAATACAGCTGGAACAGCTGGGACTTGAAAATACTGGTGTCCAAGAACTTTATGTTAACAACACGATAAGATTTTCTTAATAAGGTTAATAACCACGCATGTATTGTTGTGTATACGTGTTTCATTGTATGTATTCTCTGCCTAAATGCGTTAATACAGATCTCCCGATTTTATGAAACAGCGAAATGTGACGAGTTTCTGTTTGATGCAAATAGAATTTGTTATACATTTACAGTAGCCCTAGTTTTCAATGATACCGAGATTACAAATAGACCATAATAAATAACAATAGAAAGTAATAAACATACATAGTAAACCTACAAAAATAAAAAATGTCAGTATTGTATTAAAATGTAAAAACATGAATAACTTTATTCCATAGCACACATTTAAAGCAACCGTATTGAGGGATTTACTATTTTTTAATATGTGTTTTTGTGGGCAACTAGTTTTGTTATCTTCAACATAAGGTCAGTACTCCTTAGTACTGGGGGTGCTTTGTGTGGGTGTACTGACTAGATGTTGCAGCAAAGAGCAGCTATCATTTTGTTTGAAGTAGAAGTGAGGCACAAGTGATTGCCCTGACTGCCTACAGCTCGTGTGTTGTTTGTTTCCTTTCTTTAATTTCTTCATTGTTGGTTTTGCAGCTCGAGCCAAATGCAAAGCTTCCCAATGCATCATCGTCAAATGGAATCCTCTGTGCTTCAGCTGTTTCTGCTGGCCTCCATCTTCTACACAGGTACAGTACAGAGCAACATCACAATGTCATCACCGTCATAACAAATAACTTGTGTATGGTTATGATATGAAAGAACTATCACAATGGTATTACTTTACCTGAGCAGTTGAAAGAGAGATATAAGCTCTCAAGGGGTGAAATTGTAATTTTGAATGCCAAAATGGCATTGACAGTGACATTTGCACTCGTGTTTGTGGGTATCTTCAAAATCAAAATGCAAAAATGTTAAAAAAAAATGTACACTTTACAATTTTGTGAGGCCCAGTTGGTCATATGGTGGTTGGTGTTGGTCTTTTTAGTTGTGTGTGTGTGTGTGTGTGTGTGTTTAGGCTCAGAGATTTTGTTTAATTTTGTCTTCACAGAGGCAAGAGATTTATATGTGCTTGAAGGACAAAATGTCAAACTGGACATCCACGGACATGAAGACTTTAGAAGGGAGGAAATAGATTATGTGCACTGGTCTTTCCATGGACAAGTTCTGAGATATTATCCTGCTAAAGAAAAGTTAAATGTACATCCACAATATGTACTTGATGACACTGTAAAGTTTGATTCTACAAACTTCTCTATAATACTGAAGAACGTGCAGAAAAGTGACAGTGGGCTCTACAGAGGAGAGATGGGTGCTTCAGAGAATCTTTTGTCTACTGAATACAATCTCTCTGTCCTAGGTGGGTTTTTAAATACTTTACAACTATTACGATGAGATTCATGTCAACAGCACTTGGCCAATTTAAAGTTCCTTCTTCTTTGTCTTGCAATACCCCCGTGTGTGTGTGTGTGTTTTCATCAGAGCCAGTATCAACCCCCAACCTGACTGTAGTGTCAAACTGGTCCAGCGCTGACTCCTGTAATGTGACACTGACCTGTAGGGGTCATGACCTCTCTCTGACCTTCATCTGCAACGGCAGCACCTGCACACACAAGGGAGGGACAATTATTGATACCACCCTTGTTGTCGTGTCCAGAGATGATCACATCGTCTGTAACCACAGCAACCAAGTTAGCTGGAGTTGCATTGTCTTTGAAGTTAGACAACTTTGCCCAGTGTATTTCGGTAAGGCTTTCAGACAAATCAGTTTTCATTAACAACCAAATGTGTTTATTTCATGCTGAAATGTTCTTGTAATGTCACGTTTACTTGTCATTCTTCATGATTCCTTTGTAAAAGTTTATCAAATTGAATAGATATGTGATGGCCTTAGATTTCTTTTACATCAGCAGGTATGAATATATATGTGAAGACATACATAATGAGATTTCATTGAAACTCATAATGATGATAATGGAGATGATGCTGGTGATATATTTCCTTTCAGCACAAAGGTCAAACTCCTCTGGAATGGGAGTTTCATCACAGATGTGGATCATCATCTCTGTTAGCTTCCTTATAGCCACTGCTGCTGGTTTCGCTCTCTTCACACTAAGAAGCAAAATAATAGAAAAATGGAAAAATAAAGGTACCTCAAAGAACTTTTCATAGTTTTTCTAAATGCACAACATAATTTTAGTTAATGTTTGAATGATATCTGGTATATATATCTAGGGTTAGGGTTAGGATTAATGATAATGATTAATGTTTGAATGATATCTGGAGCCTCTCTCATTCTGTTCATTTTTAGGTGGGAATGCTGCCCCTTCTGATTCTGAGGTAATTATCCTTCATATGTATATCATGCTAGGAACAGATGTCAAATTAGTGATTCATTTGAAATATTTAACGATTTTGAAATAATGTACGCAAGTGCCTGTTTTGTTAATATTTATGTCAATGCATAAGCAATGTAATGTTTAATATATCTGGGGGCATTCAACATACATCTGACATGGAGCTTAGTTGAATTCACAAACTTGTACATTTATTGCGCACTCAACAGGTAATCTGTGTTTAAAGTTAAAAAGAACATTAGTTTTGTGATTTAAAATATACTTCATTCATGTTGATTCCACATTAATTCTGATTTTACATTTGAATATCCAGTCTCAGTCTCAGAGGGGGAAAAAAAACGATTAATCACAGCAAATTGTGTGATTTAATTCATTTTTAATTCATTGAGTAATTGATTGCATCATTACATAGGAGTAGGGTTTTTAGATGAGACACAATCTGTCTTCTTTCAGGTTAAATCAGTGAAATGATTTACCAGTGGTCGATCCTCTCTCTATTTACAGGTTGCCCGTACATCTGATCTGCCTGCATCTCAGCCCCTCACCTCCAACTCTGGTTCCATGCCCTCCCAGCAAGTTTTGTCTAGTCACTAGACTCTAGTGGGATTCATCAGCCTGAGGCCTTTTATTCTCTCCTGCGGCTTTTAGCTAAAGACTGCCCTCTCCTGGTAATGTCTCTCCATTACATATGGCCCTCCTGCTTTTGTCGAAGCCATCAAATCACAATTCATATTTTGTTTCTGTGGTGAAACAATATTGGTATGTTTGTATTTATTATTATTTCATTGGTTCTTGAGGTTAGCTGAGTTTAGTCAAGTTAGTTTTCTTGCTGTTCTCACTTCAGATATAAACGTGAATTCAGATTTGATGGTCAGAGATCCTTCTCTTTTTTACCTTCCTCTTATGTACAGAAACGTGTGCAGTGCTATTTATTAATCCAATTCATACAATGCAAACTCTGCCATTATGATGATTAATGTTTTATATAATGGGTTAAATAGCCATTCACAGTTTGCAGATACTGTACAGTATATGTAATATTGTAATATATTGTACATATATTTGAGTATAACATGTTTGATTTTGGACTGTCAGGTCCCTTTGGACTTGCCAGTTTATTTTTTATCATTACATCTTATAATGTCTTGACACGACTTGTTTATATCATGAATGGTGCTGTGATCTATTCTATGCCTGTCGTTTTTGATACACATTCTTTTTTTTCATATTTTGAGCCAGCAGTTTTAATGCACAATTCTATGAAGCAGAACGTTTGGGTTCAGCAGACTCCTGGCAGTGGCCTTTACATCTTGGTACTGGGTGCCATTGGCATGCCACTCCTCGTGCCATTGGCATGTCACTCCTCGTGCCATTGGCATGTGCCTCCTCGTGCCACATGTTGATTAAACAGTTAACACCCACTGCCTCATTGGCTGGAATCTCAGATGAGACACGTGTCCTTATGTTAAGATAGGGTTAGTGATTTATTTTAGAAGAATTTTTTATATTTCTTAAAATGATCTTTACATCCTGCAATGAATAAATGAAATGCTCTGACAATAAAAAGAAAGACATATGTCTTCTGTGGCCATCTTTCCAGTCATTTAATCCGGCCCTACTTCAAATCAAATCACACTTTGTTTATACGCCACATTTCATACCAGGATATAACACAGAAGGAAATGGGGGGAAACTCTTGTATGAGAAAGATTTTCCAGAGGGATGGAAAAAACAATATCATGTAAGTGCTAACATATTACAAAGCACACACATACACATGTACAGCAGACCCACTTCAGCCCACTGAGAACAGATAAATATTATAGAGAATGATAGGCGAGATTAAAGAGGTATGTCTTAAATGGCCTTAAATGGCTGAAAGGTTTCCACCGTTTCAGCCATTCTTAGGTCTTCTGGCAGAGTATTCCAAAGGCTGGGAGCATAGAAACTAAAAGCTGCCTCTCCATGTCTCTTTGTCCTGGCCTTTGGAACCGTTCAGAGTTCAGTGCCGGAGGACCTCAGGGATCTACTGGGTGTGTACCTTGAGAGCATGACTGACATATATTCAGGCGCATGACTATGGACTATAGACTAGTAAAATAATCTTGTAATCTATTCTGAAACTGACAGGTAACCAGTGCAGTGATTTTAAGACTGGTGTGATGTGCGCCCGCTGCACGTGACCGGAGTCTTCCACAAGGCTAGGCAGACATATTGTTAAAGCTAGCTAACTTGTGAGAATGAGACATTGAGGTAGATGGATTCGGTTAGCGATGACCACGACTCGTTGTGGCCCTCTCCCCATAGCTCTCTCTCGTGGACTCATCCTCCAGCAGTGGTCAGGCACTGCGTGTTCATGTGTTTTGGAGGAGTGGCTTTAGAGGGGTCTGAAGTAAGGGGCTGGGATTCTTTCCAGCATTGCCTACCCTACCTAAGAACTAAAAAAATACCTGGATCTGATATATGATTTCTGCAACACTGGCACTGAAACCCTTTTATTTTCACTCTGTTATTGTATGTCATGTGTCTAATAATGAAAAATAATGCATTATAGTGATTGTCATATACAGTGTTTAAGGTATTGTCGCCTCAGTTTCAAATTCTAACGGTTTAATTCTAACCCCCGTCTCACATAAATCAATGGGTATTCTGTAAATCCATTCCTCATTCATTTCATACAAAACATATACCAACAGTATAACAATGCAACATTAGAGAGAAACAAAGACTGCAGGGTTGTTGGAATAGGCCTACTTGGCCTGGATGCTCTGTGCAAACATGGAGTTTACGACTGAAAAGGAACTGTTGGCTTGTCCTCAAGCCTTTCATATGAAAAGGAGTTTTGCCAGGCATTACCACAGTATGTGCATGCTATATCCTACTTGTCTTCGAACTGTGTCCTCATGTACTTCACCTAGACACACACACAGACACCCAGGCCCTATACACCTACCTGATCTATTTTAATGTCCTATTTCTATTAGATTCCTATGTTCAAGAACAAACCTCTTGTGAGGTATTTTCACATTATCAGATGCATCCCTATCCCTACCAGCAACTCAGTTATCCACTACACTACAGTAATGACTGTACCACAGTCTACCGTGGGCTGACAACCATTTTAATTAATGACCACTCTGTGACATTCAACATGGAGTCATTCTCATTCGACAACGGCTGTCATCTACACGTCTACATCTTCACGATTGCATTAAATGTGATTGTGTGCATGAAGTATTCCAGCATCATCATAAATTGACTGCTGAGACGGTCGATTTAAGGGTAAAACAGCCAAATCAAACAAAACCCGAACATGACTGTTACTGCTTCATTGACCGCTTCATAAAAGAAGGGAGGCGGACGACAAAGCTGTCTATCTCTAAATGATGCTGATATTTTTATTAAATCAATACAAAAGTATAAAGAAAATAAAAGCATGTCTAGGGGCTTTGGTGTCTGTATGGATGGGTGTTAGCAGTGTGGTCAGGAATTTAGTGTAAGTGTGTGAGTGCGTCAATAAGCGGAAATGTATAGAATGACGTGTGCTGAGAGAGAGAGAGAGAGAGAGGCAGGTGTCCACAGGTCCTTTTATCTGCCACACCTCCCCAGGTGTGGGTAATCAGTCCAATCAGCCAATCACCCTCCCCACTGTGGCCAGTAGGCCATGCATTGCCACTACACAATCTGCAGGAGACGCAGGGGGGCGTAACAGTGACACATACCCTAGCCTCCAATATGTGGGATGCTGTGCTGTGTGAGATGGAAATGATGATGATGATGATGATGTCTAATGTTGCAGATCAATAATTACAAGACCAGGAACACACATTCACATGAATATGTTATTTATTCAGCAGCACCAGGAACACACATTAACATGAATGAATATGTTATTTATTCAGCAGCACTCCTGTTCCCTATTCTATCCCTGGATTCAACCAGTCTACTGTAGCAGCTAGACTGATATGGTCGAGTGGTTCAGTCAGGAGCAAATTAGGAGGGACTATCCTGACAGATTAAAGATAACAACGGTTAGGGTGACGTTGAATAGCACCACCTTCTCTCTGGAGCTGAAGAACCTGCAGAAGAGGCACGGTGGACTCTATAGAGGAGAGGTCAGAGAGGAGAGGGGGATTGTCTGTGCTGACAACAACTTATCTGTCTTGGGTGGGTCAACATCTTTTATTTTATTTTAAAGGGGTACAAAAATGTATGTTTTCTGCAGCACAGAAAGAAAGCAGGGTCAGGTATTCATTTCATTTCATTTTCTTTTCTTTTTCTTGACTGTTAGCAAAGTTGTTGACTCGCTAGTTTGTCATAAACGAGGAAAGCACATTTCAACAGGTTTCCCTAGGTTTAGCCGCTAGGGGGAGCTCCAAGCCAAAAACTCTGTAGTGCTGCTTTAATTATGGTAATAATGTGATGCGCTGCTTAACTATTAACGGTGTGTTCTCCTCTCCTGTTCTCCTTTCAGAATCCCCTCATATAGAGAGAGGGATGTCTTTCTCTACCTCCCATATCACAGCTCCAGCCTCTCTTTCACTGCTGCTTAATCGTGCATTAGTAGTGCAAAATGTCAATGGTGTTTCAGCTCTGTAGGCTGTAATAACAATGGATTTGAAATTGGTCACAATTGAAAATGATTATGTAACTTTACACACAAGTGAGTACATTTTCTTGGCACTTCTCAGTTGTATGATGTTGTATGATGACCCCTCTGACGTAACCTGCTCAAGTAATCTAACAGTAATCGTAAGATGTTGTATACACATGTAATTTCCCTCTGTTGAGACGAGAGAAATGCCAAAGACAGACATAAGTGTGCAGCTACTTTCTGACTGAGGTTTTACATGGTACTGCTGAAACTACTATGCTGCTTCCCATTCAAGACTGCTCTACACTCCCCTGTAGAGTGTCTGCTAAATACCTGACCTTTACCTTTTTAAGATGTAACACGAAGCACAAAAAGGCATAATTGGGTTGCGATAAAAGCAACATAAGCATTTTCATCCAATCGTCAGTCTAGTCACTTATCGTGTATGGTTTAATAAGCCATCCAATTACATCTAGGTGCAACATCACGGACATGCACCATGACTGCGGAATGCAAACCTCCTTTAACCTTTTTGCTGCTTCTTTTCACTCAGTACTAGTTTTTTTGTTTTTTTTCTACCTATAACGTACCGTCTGCCATTCTGTCAGAAAACCCTCAGTGCACGACCTGCTTCATTCCACACTGGAGTTTTTAACTGCTGTAGATCAGTTTGGTTAGCAGGCCTGGTCTTTGTGCAGTTGTTGGGGCAAGCTAACTAACTGGAAGTAAGTACTTGAAGGACGGCCTTTAAGGAATGTGTGTTCTGCGGATCAAGATGTGATTAAGATAACCCAACACACAACTGGATTATGGAGAACGAGGCTCAACTGAAAGATACGTTCATCAACTAATTACATATACCGTATGATGTTTACAATTAAGAGTAGTGTTAGAAATCGTATAAATTGATGTCTTCCTCTTGATTTCCAAATAAATTCAGTGGCATTCATGAAATTGAAAATCTTCATGTCATCCATGAAGAGACACCTCTAGTCTCCTTTTAAGAGGGCAGCTGTATTACACTGGGGGACCTAAAGGAATCTAACATGGCAGTGGAAGTACTAACCAGCTTTGATAGATATCTTTCTTTTCATTTCACACAGAAGCTCACATCCTGTGTGTACTTGGATTGGTGTTGGTGAGGATCAGAGATTGTGTTTCATTTGGTTTCCACAGAGGCAAGAGATTTGTATCTGTGTGAAGGACATCATGTCAAACTGGACCTCCACTGACATGAAGAATTTAGGAGACAGGATATAGATGATGTGCACTGGTCCTGTGGAGGCTATCCTATTAGCCTCAGTGTGGACGGCAAAGTGTTCCCAACGCGTTGCAAATAATCCTTGGTCCAGGCATGAACTCTCTTTGGGTGGTGTTCCCGTTTATTATAAAGGTAGAAATTTGACATAAAATTGGTCCTTTCACCCAGTGCTGTTTGCCTATTAACAAGAGGCTGTCGGTGAAGTGGCTTTCAGAGCGACGGTAAGAACCGTGTGTTCCCCGCCATCCACACCTTTCCCTAATTGAGTAATCACACCTGTAGATATACCCAATTTCCCGTGACGTGCCACACCCAGTGCAATACTCCCCCAAGTGGCTAAAATAAGTAACACTAAAATAAAGCTAACTAAAAGGTGGATAGAAATGGCTCCTAAAGGTCCATTTCCATCAGCCGGTTGTGAGATATTCTCTTGCAACAGAAAATGTAATTGTACTTCCACAGTATAGGCCTGCTCTGCTGACAGGGTGGAGTTTGAATCTAGAAACATCTCTATGAAAGTGATAATAGACTCTACAGAGGAGAGAATGGTGTGACAGATCATGTTTTTTCCACTGAATACGCGGCCGGCCTCAGTCTGAAGATCTATTGGTTGGATGGGACGGTGTTCTAGTTTACCTGCACTAAATGCTGTTTCCCAAACAAGGTTTAGAGGGGCCCAGTATTATGACTGACAGTCCAGAATGAACTTGCTAAATTGATCATCATTGGATTCATTTACTTTTGATGGGTATGTATGTGTTTGCTCGAAACGAAGAAAGGCCAAAAATGGTCTGCTATATTATACTAACTCTCTCTCACACACACACACACACACACACACACACACACACACTAAAAAGTAATTAGCGCACTAGTGCATGACACTGCACATACAGATGTATTTATATGAGTGCTAACAAGGGCACAGAGATCAGGTTTTCTTTACTTACGAGCCACTTAAATGCACAGTCACAATTTCACAACGTAGGAATTCATGTTTATTCAAACAATCCCTTTAACTGCACAAATGCATGAAACTGCATTTTGAATGAACTATGTAAGTTGTGAAAAACAGACATTTACATGCTGAAGAGACTGAATAGCTATACATTACTGAAATGTATTTAACACTGGTTTGGAATGTAGATAGTATATCCTTGTCGTTTTACTGTTCAATATGTACAACAGAATATAAATATTTCCCGGCGTTCATCAGGAAACCACAATGGATGAGTTATGTTGGTGGTAACATCCATAATATTCAGTGAGAGATTAATCTCATTCCTTTCTCTTGAACACCTGGATGCAGACTTTGTCCTCACACGTCAGCTCCTGAGAACAGAGAGGTTACACAAGGGTAAGAAGAAAAGTAAACATTTAGGCAGGAAAGGTGCAGGCAATTCAGGTGCAGTTCTGCTTCTCTCCACTGAGTAGCGACAGTAGTTGTGTCTGATTTCACTAGTCTTGTAAAAGTGCAGTATGCAGACTTCTTGTCAAAACCATAAAATATGCTTCCACAAGTAATTCTAAAGGTATGATTAAACATCTGAATATATTTCTGAGCGATAAATGTGCAGCTAGTCAAAAAGGACTAAAAATGTCATAAAATGTTTCAATTTTATATAGCACCATTATCAATCACTGTCTCAAAGTGCTTTGCAGAGCTTGAGGCCTAGAGCAAGCACAAGGTGACAGAGGCAAGGGAAATAAATACCCTTCCTTTTAACCCGAAGAAACCTTCTGTAGAGCCCCAGTTCAAAAGGGGGGACCCATCGTCTTGAGGTCTGCCCAGTAGAGGGGCTGAAAGCACTAAGATGCTTGGAATGTATAGAACTACTGGGAAACCCTCAGTTCAGATCCCCATCACTGATGTAATTCATCTTGGTTGCTGTAGAACCATTTTCACTTATTTACAAAACAACTCATGTCACTGCAGCTGGAAGATCAGACAAGTAGCTAGACATTTGACATAAATTGTATCAGTGAAACTAATCAGTAGTAGTACTACAATTACAACATAAATATGTTTCATTATGATAATTTTCCTATGACTGTGTGGTTTGCATTTCACGTACCAACTGTCTTATAATCAAAAAAACAATAATAATGATACGCATTATAGAGGAATGAGGAAGGATAAAACAATATCTATCATCCCTAAAATTAGTTTTTGCATTCTGATATGTGTTACTTTGACTTATTCATAATAACATTTGGACTCAATTTCTTTGTATTGTTTTGAGTTTAGTGTTCTTTCCTGGTCATTAAGTTTAGTTTTCTCTCATCCAGTAGCGTACATGTACAAACATTGGTTACGCAATATTTGTTTAGCATTTTTTTCTCTTCACTCAGTGACTTTTTCTTCAAGCAAGTAATTGACATGTCCCCTACCAGATACAGTTTACCATCATCATCATCTATCCAGTGCTTCCATCCCCGGTTGGCCTTCTCCCCCTTCTGAGTGCAGACCAGTTTGTCTCCCTCCCAGGTCGCCAGCGCCTGTAGGGGGCGATATAGTGAGGACGGACGAGGCTGTGTGGGAACTTAATTGATCTGACCATTGACTCTGTGGGGAAAATACGTGTTTGAACCCCTGCCGATTTTGCAAGTTTGGCCACTTGCAAAGTCACAAATGTGTGATCTATAATTGTAATAGTAGGTGTATTTTAACAGTGAGAAACAGAATATCAAAAAAAAAATCCAGAAAACTGCATTTTATAACATTTATGACTTAATTTGCATTTGATGCAGAAAATAAGTATTTGAACCCCTAGCAAAACATGACTTAGTACTTGGTGGAATAACCCTTGTTGGCAAGCACAGACGTCAGACTTTTCTTGTAGTTGGTCACCAGGTTTACACACATCTCAGGAGGGATTTTGGTCCACTCCTCTTTGCAGATCCTCTCCAAATCCTTAAGGTTGCGTTTTCAATGGGAGGGAATGAGGGAATGAGGTTCAAGCCCAATATTCCACGTTACATGGCCCCATCCATAGTCCCCTCGATGCAGTGGAGTCGTCCTGTACCCTTGGCAGAGAAACAGCCCCAAAGCATAATGGGTCCACCTCCATGCTTGACGGTGGGGATGGTGTTCTTGGGGTCATATTCAGCATTCTTCCCCCTCCAAACGCGGCAAGTCGAGTTGATGCCAAAGAGCTTGATTTTTGTCTCATCTGACCACATCCTGTCTCCTAATCCTCCTTTGAATCATTCAAGTGTTCATTGGCAAACTTCAAATGGCCCTGTACATGTGCTTCCTTGAGCAGGGGGACCTTGCGAGTGCTGCAGTACTTCAAACCATTACGGCTTAGTGTGTTGCCAATGGTTTTCTTGGTGACTGTGGTCCCAGCTGCCTTGAGATCATTCACAAGCTCCCCCTGTGTAGTTCTGGGGTTATTCTGCACCTTTCAGATGATCACCGATACCGCACGAGGGGATATCTTGCATGGAGCCCCAGACCTAGAGCGATTGACAGTTGTTTGGTGTTGCTTCCATTTACGAATAATCGCACCAATAGTTGTCTGCTTCTCACCAAGCTGCTTGCCGATGGTTTTGTAACCCATTCCAGCCTTGTGCAGGTCTACAATCTTATCTCTGACGTCCTTGGTCAACTCTTTGGTCTTGCCCATGGTGGTGAGGTTGAAGGTGTGAAGTATGATTCTTTGGACAGGTTTCTTTTATACACGTCACCAGTTGAGATCAGGTGTACCTTGTTAGGCCTAGTGAGGGCTAATCTGTGTGCTTCTTGGGCACATAACTGGTCATTGGGAGCCAGAATTCTTGCTGTTTGCTTGGGGGTTCAAATACTTATTTTCTGCATCAAATACAAATAAAGTCATAAATGTTATAAAATGCAGCTTTCTGGATTTGTTTGTTGATATTCTGTTTCTCACTGTTAAAATACACCTACTATTACAATTATAGATCACACATTTCTTTGCAAGTGGCCAAACTTGCGAAATCGGCAGGGGTTCAAATACTTATTTTCCCCACTGTACATATAGAGGAGTTACTGACCTTGGCACTGTTAACATTTCAGTCCAAAGAGAGAGAGAGAGAGAGGGGGAAATGTCCACGTACAAATTCCCTGAGATTGCAGTTTTACTATGTACATTTCTGAGATAAGCATTGCTATATCTACCCATCTAAATAGAGTAAGCGATCTGTCTAAACAGGTATCGGATAGGTCAATCCAGTCTAAATAGAAATCCAGACGGAACAGCTAACTCTACCTGAAGTGTACATTTGGAAAGCACACAGAGAGAACCCAAAAGGTGAACACACTCAGAGAGAGAGAGAGAGAGAGAGAGAGCAGTTCAGAGAGAGAGAGAGAGAGAGGGAGAGAGAGAGAGAGAGAGAGAGAGCAGTTCAGAGAGAGAGGGGAGAGGGGGAGAGAGCAGTTCAGAGAGAGAGAGAGAGAGAGAGAGAGCAGTTCAGAGAGAGAGAGAGAGAGAGAGAGAGAGAGAGAGCAGTTCAGAGAGAGAGAGAGAGAGCAGTTCAGAGAGAGAGAGAGAGAGAGCAGTTCAGAGAGAGAGAGGGGGGGGAGAGAGAGAGAGAGAGCAGTTCAGAGAGAGAGAGAGGGGGAGAGAGAGAAGTTCAGAGAGAGAGAGAGAGAGAGAGAGCAGTTCAGAGAGAGAGAGAGAGAGAGAGCAGTTCAGAGAGAGAGAGAGAGGGGGAGAGAGAGAGCAGTTCCGAGAGAGCGAGAGAGAGAGAGAGAGAGAGAGAGAGGGGGAGAGAGAGAGAGAGAGAGAGAGCAGTTCAGAGAGAGAGAGAGAGGGGGGAGAGAGAGAGAGAGAGAGAGAGGGGGAGAGAGAGAGAGAGGAGGAGAGAGAGGGGGAGAGAGAGCGAGTTGTATCCCTGCACCCCAGCGCTGTCACCTTGACCACCCTGTTGTCCAGGCCTTTGGTGTGCTCGTCCCTCTCCAGTCCGACGGTGAAGGACAGCTCGTAGTTTCTGAAGGTGCTGAGGGTCTTGATTGTGATCGCGTCGCCATCCTGAATGAAGACTTTGGTCTGGTGGAGGTGGCACGCAATCTTACGGGTGGCAAAATCAATGTCTGTGAAGAGGACAATTTAATTATTTGGGAAACTTTTCAAATTCCACTTTGGGCACCTTACCTGCACATACACACAGAAGGAGAGAAAGAGGGAGAGGGAGAGAGGCGGAGTAAGCTGATTCAGCAGAAAATCTGGTTAGGTAATCATTAAAAGTTACACAGAAACACAACTTCAACCCAAATTCAAGCCATTATGCAGCTTTCACAATACAGATAGATATCACCACTCATCTGCTATAACCTGTTTGTCTATGCAGAGGAGGCCCAGACTGCAGATCTTTCTGGAATGGACCTGGTCTTTAGCTTTGCCAGAGATAGCAGCTATGATTCTGGTCCAAGGTTTAGCTTCTAGGAGGGCCAGAACTGGGCCAGAAGTGGGCCTGATCTGTTTCAGATGCATCCACGGCCTTAAGGCCAAAACATAGCAAGCGAAGGAATGGAATAGAATCTATTGAAGCTAACAGGGCAACACACATGGCAAGTGTCGGCTGTCTCAAGTCGCCCCTTTTCCAGGCGATTTTTTACATAAAAAAAACAACTGTCTGGTCATCGCTTGCCAATGTGCGGTTGCCTTAAGAGACTAGTTGCCGGCTCTTACTCAGTGATCCACTGCCATAATAAAAACAACTGTCTGGTCATCGCTTGCCAATGTGCGGTTGCCTTAAGAGACTAGTTGCCGGCTCTTACTCAGTGATCCACTGCCATAATAAAAACAACTGTCTGGTCATCACTTGCCAATGTGCGGTTGCCTTAAGAGACTAGTTGCCGGCTCTTACTCAGTGTCTTCAGATACTCCTCAAAGTTATCACTCCTCTCCAGATCCCAATGCCCGCTGAAGTCCGTCGGCATGGCTCTGCTCTGCTGTGCTCTGCTCTGCTCTGCTCTGCTCTGCTGTGCTGTGCTGTTCTGAACCGCGCTGTGTCGTGCTGTGCTGTTCTGAACCGCGCTGTGTCGTGCTGTGTCGTGCTGTGTTGTCGCGTCGTGTTGTGTGGGCTCCGGCCTGGCCTGGACTTTGGATGGCTCGCCTTGGCAGAAAGGATTGGGTGCAGAGCGACCCTGTCTTTTATACCGCGCAGGCCTTGCTGGGTGGATGCAGGGCAGAGTACCATTGATAAGAGGGGTTACTGGGAGACAGGGGGGAGGAGGAGTGCACCCGTAGGGCTCCTGACAATGCATGAAACAGGGTCAGGACTTCAGCATGCAATTATAAAACACCCAGCAATAAAGACCCACCCGTAGAACTAAGGCAGGGGGGATATATTTCCCAGCTGGATTCCTGTGGTCTGTTAGCAACATTTACTTGAACATGCATGGACAAACTGGTGCATAGATTTTAGTTGGAGGGGGAGAGTCTATACTACGTGTAGTGTATGCAGACGCTCACTCAAAGTTCACTCATAGCCTGTCATACATGAACACAGTATCTGTCCCACAGTGTAAATATGCTTGATGTTTCCCGTCATGGGAGTGGAATCTCTGAGCCCTATCAGGCTGTGTTGCCTCACGGGTCCAGATAGAGGCCGGCTTAGGGCCAGATGCTGCCCGGATCTGGCGTGGCGTTGTACGTCGGAGGCCGGCTCAGAGTAAAACTGAGACCTGATGTAGTTGGCTCTAATCCAATCAGGCCTGGATCCATACTAACTGGATCCATGGTAGATCAGATAAATGATTAGTGAGGACTAAGGGCATAAATGCTTTTGAAAATGACAGAAATCGCATGAAATTAAAGTGTTTTTTTTTAAAAACCATTTAGCCAGTAACAAGTACAACATTTCTCCACATTTCTGCTTCCATTTTAGCAATGGGCTGATCTGTTTAACTGTGAGTACTGAATGGCTGCAACATGCACTGCTACGCTGCTTCATTTGAAACGCCCCAAATACCCAGAAACCAAATCCAGGGGGTAAAATTACAGCATGTTACAAATGTATGTTTGCAGCGTAAAACAACTTAGCCCATCACGGTGCTGTTAAAAGGCATGTTTGTGAGGGTGACAGGTACTCCGCCTCTCGGTCTCCTCCTCCTTCCCTGCTTTTCACATGAGAGCCCTTTTAATTCACCCACTTTGATCATCTCCAGCCTCATCACACAGAGCCAGAGGAACTTTACGTAAATCTTGTTAGACTTCAGCTCTTTGTTCTGTTGTTTTTTCCCCAAGTCTTACTCATTCCTCATTGAACGGCTCGGAGGTAGACGTGGTCTATCGCTGACTGCTGACAATTTGCAAACAAAGGTCCTTTGGAGTGATTCCGCTGAAGAACTTTTTGTGGTGCTTTAAAGAACCCATACACAATACGGCCCTCTGAAGAACCGTTTCAAATTCGGTTCCTCAAAGAACCAGTCATGGTTCCAAGAAGAACCTTCGCAAATGGGTCTTTCTAGCACCCCATTAGAAAAGGTTGAAAAGAACCAGCTATCTCAGTTATTTAAAGAGCCACCCTATGCTTCTCATTATATCCCCTACTAGTTTCTCAAAGAACCAAAGAAAAAAATGTGCAACTCTTCACGCATCCTCCAACCGTACTTCTCCTATTCCAGGGTGCCCCACACACTAGTGCTTCACCCATCTCAGGGGTTCCTCACACAGGGCCACCCGGTCTTATAACCCGAGCCTACAGGGTACCAAACCTGCACCCTGACGGCAGTGCCTGGCTCGATGGTATGGCAGTCAGAGCACATACGGCACTCCGTCATAGACACTGATTGTAACCCCTGTCTCTCATTTATCTATATATTGTCTACAAAACTGTTGAGTCCTTTGCAGAGTTTGGTTCCACCTTAATCGTGAGTATATTTACATTTAGTCAGTATATTTATGGGTTAGAATACAAATCTTACAGGGTGTCCTGTCTGTGAGTCAGGGTGCCTATACTGTTTATGTATGAATTAATATGAACATTTTAAGAGTATCCATGTTCTTTGCTGACATTCTTGGACTAACATTTTGTCCTGATGTTATTGATTGTGTGGCCAGCTAGGAGTGGTCACACCAAGACCATAGTCCCTTGGGTCGCTTGGGTCTCTTGGTTCTGTCAAGAAGATTGCCTGTCATGTCCAAGAATTGTATAACCTGTTGTTGTAAATACTACAGCAACTACTAATTATACTGTAGCATGTAGAGTGATGTGTGTGTATGCGATTGCCTGCCTTTCTGTGTGTGCATGTCATATGATGTCCTCAAAGTGTTCCATGCGTAGAAGCTTATGTCTAATAATTCCATTTTAGTGTTCTAATTTGGAGTGTTTTATGTTTCTCCTCTTATGTTAATGTCTAAGTGTATTTTAATTTTTTTCAAAATGTTTCTGTGAGATTACTATAATATTATTGACATAAAACATGCTAATCATACACGAAAAAATAAAGAAACGTGGAATTTCAAAATATTGAAATATTACCACACTACATCTACACACACAGACACAAACAGCACCCCTCTCCCATACCATGTACACAACAAAAAAACACTCCAATAAAGTATTTTCCCATCCACTGATATATTTCAGTGCAGTCGGATATTTACCATCCCTACAAACTTGGTCTCTTTTATTTACATTTACATGTCACTTGTATGTAAATATTTTTCATTAATTCCCTCACAGACACATCTGCCAAACAACTCAGCCAGATGTGATTGTTGTCATCACAGAAATATTTCAAAATGTTGATGTCAGGAACATTACAGATACTGGTCTCGAATCACTGTAGTACAGCACAATAGCTACAAAGTGAAAATTACAGATGAATCACTTAAATTCCTTCCCATCCAAGCACAAAGACAGATGCTCATTAAAACAAAAGGTCTGACCACATCAAAATGAGACAGTGTATGCTTGACTGCAGATTATATGCACACGTGTCCTCCAGTTTAGATTGCAATGCTGTGTGCACTGGGGTAGGACTCTGAAATAGATGAGATGCAAGAGCAATGGACCAAGGACTGTGAAAGGCATATTTGCCAGTTCTCACAGAATGATTTCTATTTTAAATACAAGACATCGCAAGGTCAAAGAAGCACACATTGAGTTAATACAGTGTAGAAAATGATGTTTTGGTAATGCAAACCATTTTCAAGCAAATGACACTCTTTGCAAACATTCAGGTTTTTTTTTCCAGAGGTGCTTGTTTACACTGACTGTCTTGGTTTGCTTGGATGCCCTGTACGTCCTCCCGGTGCCCTGCACTTCCTCCCGGTGCTTGGCTGCTGAATGCATCTTCATCCTCCTGCTTATGTCGACCCAAAGAGCATTACATAGGAAGTGACTGACATGATGCTATGACATAGTACTCACTGTCTCCACTGTCAGACAGATACAATCTTACTACGGCTCTGTGGGAGAAGAATGTTTCGGGAAGAATCAGTGAAATTTTCAGAAACATTCTTCAGGAAGAGTAGGTTATGATCTGGCTTTAAAATTTGTATAATCTTTGATACTCTAAAGCCTTCAACAACTTAATACTAACATGACAAGTCCTTGATTAGCCGGTGGATGCCAACTGAACAGTCTGTTTTGTGCACTGCCTTAAAACACAGCTTTCTAATTTTCTCTCCTTTAGAGTATGAGCACTGTTGTGTAAAAGGTAATCTCAACTGCTAAACCAAAGTAGATTATATTTGTATTGAAGAAAGGGTCTTTCATGGGCTTGAATAGAAGCAACACTGCACTCAATACAGCACTCATTACTGGCCAAACCCTGAACCAACACAATTACTCAAATCAAAGGTCATGAATTACCTTTAAAAAAAAAAGCCATGACTTCTGGAGACTAATCATTGGCATTTCTGAAGACTCTGTCATCTCCAGCATGGATTTGTTCCCGGAATGTGTGGTGGTTATAGATTTATTTGAATGGATGTGCAAAACAAAAATGATTGGAGCAAGACAACTAATCATATTGGTCATTTCTGGAGTCACAGACAATGGCAGCTTTGCACTGGGTCCATCTAATACGCATGGTGAATTATCAGACCTGCCCATAAAGTTTCTTTGAGTGCTTTTGTGGTATGTATGATTGAAGATCTCCTTCTTAAAGCCAAACTGGGATTTTTAACTGTGTCGGTGTTTACAGCATGCTATTTATTTACTCTCCTGAGTTCACCAATCAGATGTATCAGTGAAACTGTGTTAATTACATAATGCAGTGTGTTAATTGCATAATGTAGAATAATGTTAATTACATAATACAGTGTGTTAATTGCATAATGTAGAATAATGTTTCTGTGGCTCAACTACTCAAGGATCTCTTCTAACACCAGGCTCATATGTTTGATACGCAGGAGACAGACATATTGATGAAAATGTATATCTGTACTGTACTATAAGTTACTTTGGATACAAGTGTTTGCTAAATGAATAGATGTATATTGGAGAGATCTTGGAAAAAATTGGTCAAAGTGAGGTAAAATTGGCAGAAAACATTCCAAACCCTTTTTTTGGTTTCAAAATCATTAATTTAATTGTATTTATTTCATTGATGGCACATCGTCATAACATCAGAGGGAAAACACAACACGAGTGGCTAACCGCCTCCTAAACTATCACTGGACTCAGTTTGGGTTTGACCTCCGACCTCCAGGGCATGACCTCCCGGGTCCAGCTACACTGAGTTACCAAACACACCCCTCTCCTCCTGTGATCTCTCTCTCTCCAGTGAGCAGAAAGCAGCATCACTGCTAACTTCTCCTTCTCTCTCTCCCATTCG